>NC_080168.1:52743800-53043800 GCF_950295315.1 Erinaceus europaeus
TTAACATCTGAAAAGGACTCACACCTTCTCTGGGAGTCAGCAAAGGATTTGTTGAACAAGATTCATCTCAAGTTAATGAGAGAACAGCTCAAGAGTGGAGAGATGTGGCAATGAGCCCACCCTAGTGAAATGGTGTGGATGTAGAACTTTTATTTACTTATGGAAAAAGAACATTTTGTTCTACCCAAGCACAGCTTTTCTGACTGATAACCCTGGCTTCCTGGACAGAGATAATTAATATCAGCTTGTTACAAGGCTGGCATAAACTTGCTAAAAAATGTCTCCTTGTCTTAAACATTCTTTTTCCCCAGAGGAAGCATTTCTCCAACAGAAGCAACCTAGAACTTGGATTTCTATTAGCCACTGTGTCCTTATTCAAAGCCTGGGTGTGAAGGTCAAACTCCACTCCCAAGACTGTACCAAAGATATGCTAAGAGTTAACTCAAGTGAAATGATTTTATAGCTGGTAAGCATTTAATTTACTCTAAACAAAGCCCTAGGCTGGGTGGTGGTAGTACACAGGTTAAGCACACATAGTAACAAGGGCAACGAACAGCACAAGATCCTAGTTCCCATCTGCGGGGATGGGGGGGGATTTGGGAGGTGGGAGGGGGGAAGGTCACCTCACAGGTAGTGAAGCAGATCTGCAAGTGTCTATCTTTCTCCCTCTCTGTCTTCCCTTCTTAATTTCTCTCTGTCGTATCAAATAAAATGGAAAAAATGGCCTACAGGAGCAAGCAGATTCATAGTGCATTAAGACCTTGGGAAGTGGTGAATCCTCAGTTATTGCCAGTAACTCATTCAGAGAATGGCATGTTACATTGTGTCCTGGAAGCTGGCCTCTTCAGAGCTCTTACCCAACTAGGGAAAGATAGAAACAGGTTGGGAGTATTGATCATTCCTACCAATGCCCAAGTCCAGTGAAGAAGCAATTACAGAAGTCAGTACTCCTACCTTCTTCACTCCAAAACAATCTGACCCATACTCCCAGTGGGGGAGAAATGATAGGATGCAGAGAATAAGAGGGCTCTGAACTCCAGCTCTATCAGGACCTGGAAAGAGAGGAGGAAAAAGGGAGGGACATTTGGATGTAGCAATAAGGTTATGTGTGGCTTGGAGAGGAAGAGAGGCTGGACCTGGAAGAAAAGGGGGGCAATTGTGTACAAATCTAGAAAGATTGTTGTAGAGATGATAATCAACTCATGTCTGTAACCTTGGGAGAACTGCAGTGATTTTCAGTGGAGGGACTGGGGATTCAGAACTCTGGTGGTGAGAATGGTATGGAGTTATATACCTGTTGACGTGTAATTTTGTCAGTCAACATTAAATCACTAATAAAAAAATAGAAAATTGTATGTTATACATAATAATACTGGAGGGAAAAGACTAAAACACTATCTTCTTTTTCTTTTTGCCTCCAGGGTTATTGCTGGGGCTCAGCGCCTGCACCATGAATCTACTGCTCCTGGAGGCCATTTTTTCCCCTTTTGTTGTCCTTGTTGTTGTAGCCTTGTGGTTATTATTGTTGTTGATGATGTCATTCATTGTTGGACAGGACAGAGAAATCGAGAGAGGAGGGGAAGACAGAGTGGGGAGAGAAAAATAAACACCTGCAGACCTGCTTCACTGCCTGTGAAACAACTACCCTGCAGGTGGGGAGCCAGGGCCTCAAACCGGGATCCTTACGCTGGTCTTTGCGCTTTGCGCCACATGCGCTTAGCCCGCTGCACTACCACCCGACCCCTGGAAAAGACTATTCTTAAGCATTCATAATACAGTTTATGCTTTAGAAATACTGTGTGTAATGATTCTTAGTTGCTGCCAGCAAATTAGACAGTCCTCTGTGAGGCTGAGAAGAGATAGGAGCCCGTAGCAAGAGGGAAAGGTTCTAATAATCATAAAGTAACTAAGCCTCCTCATGATTGGCATCACAAGAGACTTAATATCTCTTCAGTCACAGGTGCAGGGCTTCAGTCTCATGTTTAGTTACAGCTATTCACATATAGTGTACAAGGCAGACCATTGTTCTTTACCAAGACGGTACAGAACTTACATCCACGCAGAGCTCACTTAAATGATCACTCAACTCCTGGGACTTAGAAACTAGCTATTTAGGATTCTCTAGGACATTGTTCACCTCTATCCATATGGATTCCTCTCAAGCCCATATATATATAAATGAAGACCATTCCTGAGTTATCACAGGCTATTGGGGTGGGTGGGGGGAAGGTGTGCATTGAATCAGATCATATTTTATGTGGCACATACTGAGTATTTGTAGTCTCTAACTGTTGGACACCAAAAACTCTGGTGGGGATCACTCAATTTTTATGAAGAAGAATTCAAATCAATATTACTTTTGTGCCCTAAAACAACACACTTAACTGCATTCTACATTTTTAGAAGTCCAGCACTGGTCATCAGGCCCTCTCAGCATACTCTAGAGCAGAATCCATTTCCTCAACTCTTCAACCCTCCAGAATTCCAGCATATCTCTTGATGAATTGTCCCCTTCCTCTGACCTTAGAGTTAGCAGCTTCTGGGAGTTCTACACAACATCACTCCTTGACTGCCAACTCTGACATCATCCTGCAAAGTTTCATCCATTTTAGGAAATCATGTTAGTACCTGAATCATGTTATACCTGAATTAGTGTATAACCTCCCCATCTCAAGGATCACCACTGTGATCACACCTTCAAAGTATTTATTTTTATTATTCCATGGAAGACCATATATTCACAGGTTCTGCAGGTCAGGACATGGGCATCTGTGACGGTCATTATTGTGTACCTCAGAGTCTTCTTTCTGACCCCCCAAAGGAGTGCCACATGCAAACAGTTCATGCTGCCCCCAGGCTCCTCAGTATTCTCAGTCATCCCAGAAGCTATTCAGTCCAATTCTAATCTAAATCATATTAGTTATAACTCGTTATCTATCTCACGTAAGTCAGGCATGAATAAGACTTTGGATGGCAACATATGCAATCTTTTTCCAATGTAAATGTTTTGAAGTCATGCAGTAGTTCTTGTTTCTACAGTTCACATATTTTATCAAATGTTTCCATTTGGCATTTTTTATGGAAAAGAACATGAATATTTTATTTGCTTCAGCATGCCTCCATTTGTCTGTGTGTGCTACCTGATGGTTCCATTGGACTTCAGCTTTCTATCCTCTGCTCCTAGGGTAGAGATAGCCACGTTTTTCTTATGTTTCTGTATCCTAAACTAGTGGCTAACATATGGAGGAAAAAGTTGTGCAGGAGACTAAATGTGAGGTCTATCTGAGGTAAATGCATCCCAGTTTTCCCCATATATATAAAATAAAAAGCACTATATTCATAGATGGTTTGAAATCTTATTTCTAGAGTAGCACTTTTAGCCAGCTTTCCCTCTCTTTTTCTTTCTCTCCTATACATTCATCAAATAACTGAAGATTTGAAAATACTTGAATAATGTCTAGTCCAGTATCTTTGACCTGTGAGACTTGAGTAATCCAGTTTTGCTTTTCTTTTTATTGATACATCTTTGTAGAATAAATATTGTAAAAATAGATTAACTTAATATTTCTTAGCAATTTATTTATATTTTTCTTTGCATTTGTTCCTTAATAAAATGAAGCCTTAGGGAGTTGGGCAGTAGTGCATGTGGTTAAGCGCATGTGGTACAAAGCATAAGAACCACCGGCATAAGGATCTCAGTTCAAGCTCCCAGCTTCCCACCTGCAGGGGAGTCGCTTCACAGGCAGTGACACAGGTCTGCAGGTGTCTATCTTTCTCTCCCCCTCTCTGTCTTCCCCTTCACTCTCCATTTCTCTCTGTCCTATCCAACAATGATGACATCATCAACAACAACAATAATAACTACAACAATAAAAAAAACAAGGGCAACAAAAGGGAATAAATAAATATAAAAAAATAAAATAAAATGAAGCCTTGCACTGTAAGAAAATTATTCTAAAGTTGGTATATTGGTCATTTCAGCCAGTACAGATCATACATATAACATATTAATTGGGTGAATGAGTGGAACTCAACATAGCTGTGCTGGACTTAGGATAAACTTGGTTGAACAGACAAAGGCGTTTCTTTGGGAGAATAAGTAGACTATTCTACAGGTTACCAAACAGAAGTGTTTACTTACTAAAAAGCTATGACACTGATGGTAATTAAAAATTTTTAAAAGTCTTTATTATTTGACAAGACAGAGAGAAATTAAGAGGAGACGGAGACATAAAGAGGGAGAGAGAAACAGAAACATCTGCAGTATTACTTCACTTGTGAAGCTTTCCCTCCTGTAGGTGGGGACCAAGAACTTCAGTCTGGGTCCTTGAACATGGTAACCTGTGCTCTCAACCAGGTGTGCCACTACTCATCCCCCCAGAAATTTCTTTTACGATACCTTAAATAAAATACATTTCTTTCTTTTTTAAATGTATTTATTAATGAGAAAGATATGAGGAGAGAGAAAGAGCCAGACATCACTATGATACATGCACTGCCGGGAATCGAACTCAGGACCTCATGCTTGAGAATCTAGTTCCTTAGCCACTGTGTCACCTCCCAGACCACCATTTCTTTTTTTTTCAATATTTATTTATTTTCCCTTTTGATGCCCTTGTTTTTTTTTATTGTTGTTATAGTTATTGTTATTGATGTCATCATTGTTGGATAGGACAGAGAGAAATGGGGAGACAGGGAGAGAGAAAGACAGACACCTGCAGAACTGCTTCTCTGACTGTGAGGCGACTCCCCAGCAGGTGGGGAGCCAAGGGCTTGAACTGGGATCCTTACACTGGTCCTTGCACTTCACTCCACGTGAACTTAACCGACCGACCCCCAAATAAAACACATTTCTAAATGCTAAGTGCTAGTGTTATCTTGTAGTGGTTGGTTTGAGGAATTTCTTAATTGGAACTCCTTTCCACTGCACCTGAAAAAACTATATATAAGGTTTCCATTTTGCCACTGGACTGTTTAAGACAAATATTCGTACAAAATAACTTAATTTTCAGTAATCAATTATGGAATCAAAAAGCAGCCGGTAACTGTAAGTGATAGTGTTGCCTTTATTAATAAGAAACATCATAGACTTGAACAGTTATTTATTGATGTAGAAGTCTCTAGCAATAATTAATCATGAATTATTCAAAGCAGATAAAAAGATCTCTAGTTATCTGATGGGATCCAGTCCTACCCAATCTGCCCTCATAAAATGTTTGAAGCTTTCTGGCATTTTGCCCTGTGTAGGAGTCTGATTCTTTCAGTTATTTAGTTTACAGGAACATCTTGTATTTCAGTGAAGAGCAAAACACCCTCCCATTGTGATAAATAATGAAGAAAATCCCTGCAATCCAATATTTTAAACACATGCCATCATTCAAAAATGCTGACTTGCCTATATATTTTCCTTAATGTCGATGTGCTAGGACTTCCGCATTTTCACAAAGCTTCTGAGATGTGCTTTTGGGGTTCTTCCAGTACAAATTATTAATGTGTCTTCCCTTCCCTTAGAGGATATTTAACACACTTCACATTATTTTTTTTAAATATTGAATGTTAAGCTCAGCCATCTTTCTTTACAATTTCTGTCCTTCTCCCTTAACACCTTTTTCACATATTGCTGGATCTCAAAAGCCAAATAAGAAGGTTTAGAATAAAACCATAGGCAGACTTTTGAGAAGAAACATTATTTAAAAGTGTTGAGTAAAAATGTAATAAAATATTAGTAAGCTTACTAAGATATATTAGTAATTTAATCACAGTTTTCTCTATTTTGGTTTCCCATTTTTCTTCTTTCCCCTTTTGTTGCCCCTTTTTTTTCTTTTATCATTGTGGTTATTATTGTTGTTATTGGTAGTTGTTGTTGGATAGGACAGAGAGAAATGGAGAGAGGAGGGGAAGACAGAGGGGGCAGAGAAAAATAGACACCAGCAGACCTGATGTCCTTGTTGGATAGGACAGAGAAATTGAGAGAGGAAAAGACAGAGAGGGGGGAGAGAAAGACAGACACCTGCAGACCTGCTTCACCGCTTGTGAAGCGACTCCCCTGCAGGTCAGGAACCGGGGGCTCGAACTGGGATCCTTATGCTGGTCCTTGTGCCACCTGCGCTTAACCTGCTGTGCTACCGCCCGACTCCTGACTGCTGAGAATCTTATCTGTACTGGTAGACAAGGCATTCAGTGTAGGGGCAGGGGACTTGATATCTATTGGTTATTCATCGATCACAAGAAATTTTTTATGTAAGCAACACTCATTAGATTTTACAAGATATATATTATAAAATTCTAATAAGCAACTTATTTCCTAATGAAAGATGTTTAAAAAGGTATGGAGCAAAGATGATACACAATGAGAACTCTTAATAGTAAAGTTGCAAAAATTTTACATGGAGTAGTATAAACTGGGCCCATAATCCTGGGGTAGTGGCAGCAACAAGCTGGGTGATTTAGATTTAAGGATCGATGTCCCTCATAGATACCAATAATAGATACCTATATTAGCTTTATATATTTGCTTATCCTATGCTGAAATAAGCTATTTCAGGCTGCCTTGTCTTTACAATATAACTGCTTTCATTTTTTAATGGAATGGAAGAAATTATAGTTGTTTTGCTGCAACCACATCAATTTTCAAAGGCAGCTGTAGCAACAGAGATGCATTTACACTGGAATTTTGGCTTCAAAGTCTGTACCACCTTAAATATTTTGGCTGAATTTCCCAAACCCACAAGTTGGAGTCATACCAGGAGTAAAAAGGGAAGTTACGAGGATGATTTAAAATTTTCTTAACTCCCTTCTCTCAGGGTTAGTCCAGTCCTTGTAAGTTGCCAAGAAAACAAATCAGGATAAAAATATAACCAGTAGGAGGTCGGCGGTAGCACAGAGGATTAAGCGCAGGTGGCGCAAAGTGCAAGGACTGGCATAAGGATCCCGGTTCGAGCCCCCCACTCCCCACCTGTAGGGGAGTCATTTCACAGGCGGTGAAGCAGGTCTGCAGGTGTCTATCTTTCTCTCCCCCTCTCTGTTTTCCCCTCCTCTCTCCATTTCTCTCTGTCCTATCCAAAAACAATGACATCGATGACAGCAATAATAATTACCACAACAACCATAAAAACAACCAGGGTAACAAAAGGGAAAAAATGGCCTCCAGGAGCAGTGGATTTGTGGTGCAGGCATTGAGCCCCAGCAATAACCCTGGAGGCAAAAAAAAATAATAATATAAATATATATATATGAACAATAGATAAGTGACTGATATTTAGCTACAGTAAAATATTTAATAAATAAATTTATCAATTGAAATAAATAACAGTTTAACATATTTCAACAGTAAAAAAAATTCCTTTTGTTTTGCTTTCCAGTATTATTTCCTCCATAATTATATTTTTAAGGAAAAAGGCTTAGAATTGCTCATTATCAACCTACATAATGTTTACCTATCAAAACACCACTCCTTCATTGTTGGGGGGCAGGGTGGGGGGTGGGCTTGAACCTGGGCCACACACACGGCTTGGCAAAACAACATGCTACCCAAGTGAGCTACTTAATTAAAAAACCTATTCATTAATTTTGTTGTGAGATAAAGAATGAGAAAATAAGGAGACCATATTTGGTATAAGGTGTTGCTGTGGATTGAACTTTCAGCATCTGATGCCTCTGGTATGCAAGTTGGAGCCCTAATAGGATATGCTATCTTTCAGGCCTGAGGCAACAGGTTTTTATTATGTTAATACTTTTTATTTTTTAAGTATTCAAAACATCATCACTCAGCTTTATTCTTCTTTCTAGGCACATAAAAAATATAAGTATGACTTACACATTATATCTATCATTAGGTATCGGGATAACAACCTTTATCCTATCAGGCTCTGTGCCTTCTTTTGCTTTTTAACCTTTACAGGTAAAGAAAACAGTAAATTATTGAACACCCCAATTAACCATACCACCAAGTTTTATGATAAAAAGTGGCTGTGTCTCTAGCCCCATCAAAATTTCCTTCATTGCCACCGTCCTCCCTTTGACCCAGTCCTTTTAAACAAATTACTATCCCCGTAAACACCAACAATATAAGAAACTGATAGGTGTCATTTCTCATAACCCTTCAGTTTCACCAACCATCTAGGAAAGGTGTTAATGTCTCTCTCTCTCTGTCTCTGTCTCCTTCTCTCTGGGGTTTTGGGTAGTTCTGTACCCCCTGGAATACAGATTGTCCTTCTTGTTACCTATATACACTGTTCAAGAAAACTTATCATTGTGATGATCTACTCTTAGAACAAGGGTGACCAAGAAGTTTAAAAGGTAGTTATGGCTGTCAGCAGGCACACAGAGTGGACAGGGCTGCTGGCAGTGTTCACATCTCCATGGCGGACCCTGCTCCTGAGGCCAGTCCAGTTACCCCCGGTCCTCACACTGGACCTGAAGCCTAGGTGTCACTAAAGCCACTGACTCACTTATTGTATCTTTGACCAGAGAGTCCAGTTTAGTCACCAAAGGTTTCTTGCAGGGTACAGGGTGGGATCATTTTAGACTAACATATACCTAGATATTAAAGGTTAATATTACCTTTTATAAATAGTTTACATAATTTACAAAGCATGTAAAGTAATCACAGTTATGTTGCTTCTAGAAACCCAACCCCCTGATTCATTCTTATTTTAAGGGCAGTATTTAAAATATTTAATTAATTAATTAATTAATTAATTTATTGGGTAGAGACAGAAAGATTGAGAAGGAAGGGGTTAGGGAGGGAGAGAGAATGAGTGATGGTTGTAAGCACTGCTTCACTGCTCACGAAGCTTCCCCCCTGCAGACTGGGACCTTGAACTTGAGTCCTTGCGCACCTTGTCTTCTTCTTTTAGAAGTACTTTGACAGCGATGCTAAAGCAGCTTCAAACTGCACAGTGAAGTGTGTATGAAAGGGGCAAATGAGAAAAGTTGTAAAACATAAAGAGCATAAGGAAACTGACATACCCAAGATGCTAGCTAGCCATTTTGTTTTTATTTAGTATAGTGACACCTCATCAACATACTCCTGTCACAAAGTACATATGTATGTTAAAGGAGAACCTGATGCTTATTAGAACAGTCACATTGAAAATCAGAAATACTAGCTGGACCCTGGGCAGACAACCCCACCCATGTGTCCTGGAGCTCCGCTTCCCCAGAGCCCTGCCCCACTAGGGAAAGAGAGAGGCAGGCTGGGAGTATGGATCGACCTGTCAATGCCCATGTTCAGCGGGGAAGCAATTACAGAAGCCAGACCTTCAACCTTCTGCATCCCACAATGACCTTGGGTCCATGCTCCCAGAGGGATAAAGAATAGGAAAGCTATCAGGGGAGGGGATGGGATACGGAGTTCTGGTGGTGGGAATTGTGAGGAGTTGTACCCCTCTTATCCTCTGGTTTTTGTCAGTCTTTCCACTTTATCAATAAAAATTTAAAAAAAGAAATCTCAAAAAAAAAGAAAATCAGATTTGTGCATCCAGGGAGGAGGCTCAGAGATAGAGCAGAGGACTTTCATATATGAGGTCCCTTACTCAATCCCCAGCATTGTATGCTGGAGAAGAGCTTATCTCTCCTCACTTCTCTCATAAAAAATAAAAACTTTAGATAATTATATCAGGGGTCAGGCTGTGGAGCACCTGGCTGAGTGCACACATCACCATACACAAGGACCTGAGTTTGATCCCTCACTTCTCTCTGCAGGGGAGATGCTAGTCTGCAGGTGTCTATCTATCTGTCTTCCCCTCCCTCTCTAAAATATTTTTATTATGTTTGTTTACTTATTGGATAGAGACAGGCAGAAATCAAGAGCGAGGGAGAAGATAGAGAGACAGAAACACCCGCAGCCCTGCTTCACCACTCATGAAGCTTTCCCCCTGTAGGTCTTGAACCTGAGTCCTTGCACACTGTAATGTGTGCTCAACCAGGTGCATCACCACCTGGCTCCTTCCCTCCAGTCTCAATTCCTCTCTGTCCTATCTAGTAAAAATAGAAAGAAAAAGTTAAGAGTTTCCCCCGTTGTAATTAAAAATAAAATAAAATAAAGGCTTTTCAAAACCTTTTACAATGGGGGGAGGTTAGATAGGCATAAATAAGCAAAAATAGAAAAAATAAATCACTTGTCCTTGTGCCAAGGGGGGGAAAAAAAACTCCCAATGTTGTTTGTATTTGACACTCAATTTATAGCCCAGCAATTGAGTGTGTTAACTTAAACCTTTATGGATGAATGCATCAATTGGCATTTGAATTAGAGGATAGCATTACTCAACAGGGAAACTAGCCCTTTCAATAAATATATTTAGCTATGACACACTATATTTCAATTCTAAAATGAGAATGTCAGCTGTGAAACTAAATTTCAAATTTCTGTTGTTTTTCTTTGCAGCCTCTCCCACACACACTATCAATTTGAATAGGATGACTACAGGAAGCATTTAAGTAAACACGATGTGTGTTCTAGGTTTTAGGGCAGATCTGACTTAATTCTTTGGAGCCTGTCAACTCAGAGATTGACAGACACATGTAAGGAAATCTGTGTCTTATATGCCATGTCAGTTATGCTTTATCTTTGGGGCAGAAGATGAAATGGGCAGAGGATTTGTTGCTCTACACTCTGCAGCAACCCCACAGACCTCACCATGCACAGCTACGAAGTCCCTCAGCCAGAACACTCACCTAGAGACAGAATAGCCAGGTAAATCCTCCCAATGCTAAGGAACACAAATACTGCCCTCCCCATATATATTATCATTGCTTCTTAGCAATTGACACTTTGTTTAATGCTGCCTGTGCTGACACTTCTGTGGTCTGCCTGTCAGCTAAAAATGTGAAATTCTGTTTGAAAGAAGACCTCTTACCTGGATTTAGGAAACCATTTATCACTTCCCAGAAGCACTTGTTTACAAATTCAAGAGTGTTGTTGATGGGGCCTGGGAGGTGGTGCACTTGGTTGAAAGTACATTATTACAATGTGTGAGGACCTGGGTTCAAGTCCCTAGTCCTCACCAGCAGGAGCAAAGCTCCACGAGCAGCGGAACAGTGCTGCAGGTGTCTCTCTCTCCCCCTCTCTATCCCTTCTATTTCACTTTCTCCCTGTCTCTAAAATAAATAAATAAACAAATAAATGTTTTTTTAAGGATGATGCTAACATATTTATGACTTCTATATACATTTTCTAAGACATCAGCCATGGGAAGTATGTTGTGATAATCACAGGTTTTAGAAACTGTTCTTGGCATTAAACAAGCTTATGATGCAAGTGAAAGAGATATAGAGAGCCTCTTGTCTCTCTGTCTCTCTGTGTTGAGCATGTGCTGAGTAGCAATGTAGACTTCTGGTCTTGTATGCTTCCTTTTATTGAAAACAAAGATCTATCAAAATGTTACTATGTCAGTCATTCCATGCCTCACCATAGAATTTACAAATTATATGAGGGTACCTCAAGAAATCATAATAGAAACTATAATTTGTGCATTTACTATGTACAAGGTGCTATATCAATTGCATTTAATAACTCATTCAATGCTAACAACTCTTTGATACACACACTGGTATATTCTATTTACAGTTGAGGAAAGAGAAGTTAAGTATTTTGCCAGAGTTAGCAAGTTTGCACAGTTAAACGGTGTAAAACTAGGAGTCAGACCTACTAGTGTCAGTTCTAGAGCTCATGCTTTTTGATTTCCAGTAATAGTAGTCTCATTTAGTAAAAGGGCAAGATGAATATATTTAATCCAAACCCAACTTGTTATTGAATGTGGGGGAAAAGTAGATTACACTGTTAAGCTTTGAGACCTTTGAAGCAATCCTCACAGACTGATCAAGTCAGAGACCTATTTCTATTATTCCAAAATCTCAAGCTGGACCCCCTAGGAATGCGTCCCTTCATGGATATGTAAAGAGAAACAAGGATTGTTTGAGCCCATGGGAAGATCATGGCTATTTCAGGGAAAGCATTTGAGTAATGACTGATATTCTTGCAGAACTGAAGGAAACATATGTTTCTTAGAATACAGATACAGTCTGTAAAATTGGAAGGTGAAGGACTAGACAGAGACATCATTTATCCATACTAATAAGGGATTAAAATAAACATGAATTCCGTATTACTACAGTCTGTTTCAAGTTTGATAGGGTGTAATCTATATAGTTCTTCTCACTGAACTATGGGAAAATATCTCAATTATCTCCCATGCATGAGTCAAACCAGTATACTACTTTGTAATGTGAGGTGTGGTTACAAGATCTCAGGGAAACAATTCAGTGTTGAAATAGGGAAACCATATCTGTGTAAGGATAAAAGACAAAAAGGCAATTGTGTAAAGGCACATAATCTGTCATTCTCATTTTCACCTAAATGATAGTAAGCATGATAGAATAAATAAGGTGGATAGAGAAAACAGTCCAAGGAAGATTCATTAATCCAGAATCATAGGCCTTTAGAGTTGGACAGGACCATGGAGATCAAATTCAACTCCAGGTCAGCAGAATTTACATTCGAAGTCAGGTGTTATTTTCAGTCCTGGCGCTGAGGAGTCACACTCAGGGAGAGCATACAAAGTGAGGAGACAAGAGGATGGTACGCAGCACACTGAATGTGGAGATGTGGTTAGATGCAAAGCAGCTGGGTAGGGGCATCAGAGAGGTAGCAGGAAGCCAAGAAGCATGAGATCATGTGAGCCTGGGAAAGAAAGAGTCCTAGCCAGGACTCAGTGGTTGTGTAAAATAGTGACAAGAGACCTCTGTAAAGAAGAGATATACTTGGCCCTCAGATGTAGGCAGAAATTCTCCAGTTCACTCCTCATTAGAGAATAGCAAATTAAAACCACATTGAGAGTCTACTTTGCACCTGTGAGAATTGGCTTCATCAACAAAATAAACAAGAGGTCTCAGAAGACCAGCACTAGGAAATGCCTACTAGCTGTGTTGACTGTTGATCAGTGGCAACCTTGGTAAAAGCAGTTTTCAGTAGCATGATAACAATGGAGGATTGGCATACTCTAAACAATGAAGGGGAGGTTAAAAAAAAATAGGCCAGGAAGAGCAGGAATCACATTTAATAATCTTGGAGACATGAAAAGAAAATGGAGCAATAGACAAAGAACTGCTTAAAGGGAAATTATTGGCAGAGAATGAGAGAAATAATTAAAATATTAATTGAGTTAATTTGGGGGAGTACAAAGGGAAATGGGGTGTGAACTCAGGCTAATGGATCAACTTTGATAGGAGGAGGCATATGGCTCTTTTGTAGGGGAGGGATGGCTGTACCTACTAGGTTCTAATTTTTTATTATCTTTATTTATTGGATAGAGACAGCCAGAAATCAAGAGGGAAGGGGGTGACAGAGAGGGAGAGAGACAGAGAGACACCTGCAGCCCTGTGTCACTACTCGTGAAGCTTTCCCCCTGCAGGTGGGGACTGGGGGCTCAAACCTGGGTCCTTGTTCATTGTAATATGTGCGCTCAACCAGGTGTGCCACCACCCAGCTCTCCAGGTTCTAATTTTTATGCTTAACTTTCCAAACCATGTGAAGTTTATCTTAACCAGTGCTATAAAGTTAAAAAAAATTCACTGACTGCCTATGGTAAGTTTTGAATGAATGAATAATAAACAGCCAGCACTAGGTCTGAACTCTTCACTGGGGACTCTCAGATAGGCTGTTGTTGACAGGACAGGCTTTCCCACCCACTCCCTTCCCTCCAGCCTCCACTCACTGGAGCAGTTTCCTCATTCTCCAGAACCAGTTACAGAAAGGAGGTTCTCACGCCATCAGGAAACACAGAGGAGATTAATGGGGAGAAGCTGAACTTCTTCAATCTGGGGAAGGCTGGCAGTTTCCTTGCCTTGCCAACTATCTGTTTTCTTTGTTCAGTTTGTGCCAGAGGCAAGAGCAGGCAGCAAGTAGATGAAAAGGGGGGGTGAGCAGTGGTGGTAAAAAGAAAATTAAAATGAAAAGAGAGGGGAAGAGATATAGATTAGGGAAGATTTACTGCTGAAATGAAACCAGAGAGCAAGTTGGCAAAGAGAGGGTGGTCACAATTAAAACTGTTTAAGTATGTTTGCATAAGATTATAAGGAACGCCTGTTGTATTGGAGGGTCCAAAGGGTTTCCCTCTACAAATGTATACATTGACTAAATGTCTATTTGCCTCTTTTCCTGAGACTCAAAAAGCTATATGCTCAAAAGTCAATTATAGGTCTGTCCTCCAGTAAGAGATGAAGGCAACATAATTTGAAAAGCAACATAACCCTGACATTTTTTTTGCACCTCCTTTAGTACTCATTTATAAGATCTGAGCTACATTTTTCAAGTTATACTAGTTACATTTTCAGTTTTATCAGTTTACCCTTAATCTTAAGTATTTGCAAGTATTTCTTCTTTTTTTTTTCTCCAGGGCTATTGCTGACTGCACTATGAATCTGCTGCTCCTGGAGGTCATTATTTTCTCTTTTGTTACCCTTGTTGTTTATCATTGTTGTTGCTATTGTTGCTGTCATTGTTGTTGGACAGACAGCGAGAAATCGAGAGAGGGGAGGGAAAGACAGGGGGAGAGAAAGATAGACAACTGCAGATCTGTTTTATGGCTTATGAAGCTACCCCTCTGCGATGTGGGGAACCAGGGGCTCGAACTAGGAGCCTTAAGCCAGTCCTTGCACTTTGTACCATGTGCGCTTAACCTGCTGTGCTACCGCCCGGCCCCCTGCAAATTTTTTCTGGGGGTAATAAAATGTCTCTGAATTACTAATGTTGAGTCAGGACTTGTTCATTTAAATTCACCCCCAGAAGTACTAGTAATAACACTCTTAACTGAGTTTGAGTTTTTTAATTAATAAATTTATAAAATAAAAATATCAACAAGACCATAGAAGTATTTTTTTTTTACCAGTGTTAAGCATTAATGGAATTCTGTTTCTTATCAGGATATGTACATTAAGGAAATATTTATTAAACGTCTAACAGGCTTGACACATTCTCTGGTATCTGTAAACTTCAAGACATAGTAAGACATAAACTTGAAACCTCAGAATCTTACGTAGAGAAGATATACTTTTTAATTTCTACAATCTGATTTCCTCAAATAGTTGATAATATTCTTTGTAGTACCAATATCTATGATATATCTACAGTTTTGTGTAGTGGATAAAATAGCAGAGCTGTGTATTTTCATAGATAAGAGAACAAAAAAGTTACTTGTACAAAACTGCAAGTTCTAGATAAAGGAAAAGATTCAGTCTAACAACAAGAATGAGAACATGAGAAAACATTGTTCTACCTAAAACCAAGAGGCAGTGACATACACAGATACACACACACACCTCTCTCTCTCTACACACACACACCCCTCTCTTTCCATACACACACACACACACACCTCTCTCTCTCTACACACACACACACACACACACACACACACACACACAACCTCTCTCTCTCTACACACACACACACACACACACACACACACACACACACACACACCCCTCTCTCTTTACAAAAACTACAACAAAACTCTTACCTGACTTGCCCACGCCTGCTCTTCCAAATATTGCCAGCTTGACCTCTGCACTTTTAGCCATGCTGGGTGTTGGTAGATAATTCACTGTTGTTCCAACAAAGAGTTGAGAAAAGCTTTTTGATCCCAGCTTTTGACTTCACCGTATCATTGTAAATCTGCAGTTCTTAAACAAGAGATTTGGGGACTCATAAGTGACTGGAGAAAGGAATCTTTATTAAGCATCTCTTATATGACACCTAAAATTACTTTGTCAATTTTATTCATGTTTGACTTTTACCTCAATCCTGTGAGAATGCTGTAGTAATGTACAATAATCTGTTAAAAAATAATAGATCCTGAACTTGAACTTAGATGTGTTTGGCTTGAAAACATATGCATTATCACACAGAATAGGACTTTCTAAAGTGTTTACTGATTTTTTTTATGAATCTATTGCTTTGTCCAGTAATTGATAGCAAATACTTGAAGTATGTGAACACATGCTTGCTTTTCCCATGTGTCCATAAATTTCCAGCACACAAATACATATGATGAAGAGGGTCCATTTGGAACTATTTATTTCCCTTTGAACTGGATAATACACATTTGTATTAGTCTATCCCATTGGAATACAATTGAATTTGCATTTCAAAGTCCATTTACATTGGAGCCCATGATCAATTCATATGAGATATATGTGTTTTAGGTAGTAATATAAAAAAATACAGGCTCTATTTTTAAAGTTTTCTGAGTGCATGGTCCTGGTGCAAGACCCTGGGACGTAAAAGATAAATGCTGTGCACTGACATATGATTCTGTTTTGTTTTTGTCTTTTTGCCTCCAGGGTTATTGCTGGGGCTGAGTGCCTGCACTACAAATCCACTGCTCCTGGAGGCCATTTATTCATTTTGTTGTTGTTGGATAGGACAGAGAGAAATCGACAAAGGAGGGGAAGACAGAGACGGGGAGAGAAAGATAGACACCTGCAGCCCCACTTTACCACTTGTGAAATGACCCTCCCCTGCAGATAAGGATCTGAGGGCTCAAACCTGGATCCTTTTGCCTGTTCTTGCTCTTCGTATCATGTATGCTTAACCTGGTACACCATCGCCTGGCCCCCATGATTCTGTTTTTATGAAAATTTCAAGCATACTAATTTTTTTTGGTATCCTCATGGTTGAGAAGGTACTCTGGTTATCCTGTAGTACAGTGTTCTATGAAACTTCTCATAAGACAGAGTGGCATAAAATAAATCTTAAAAATTAGTTACTACTCATTTATGTGGAAACATTTCTTGAACATTCTTAGGCCCCTCTCCCCAAATAATGTGCCAAAACACAAATGACACATCAAATCTAATCTCATATCAACATGTAGCAAAGTCAGGAATTTTGTGATAAATACAAAGGCTGTCTAAAGTAGTTTTGGGAGAGGGCTTATCTGGGTTACTCTCCCTACATGAGGCGCTGCTAGAAGGGCTATTGCAAAGCCCATGCTGATACTGTGCTTTTAGTTTTTTTTTTTTTTTTTCCACAGTAAAAGCAGAAGTTCTCTCTGAATTCCTTTCCATTTGCCCAAAAAAAAGGTACTAATGTATTCTTTTACTAAAAAGCAGAGTGAACTTACAAATAGTTGAGAGTCCTGTACATACCACATAAGTATACTTTATAGAGGCAAGTGCTTTATGAACAACACCTAGCTTTCTCAATACCATGAACATAAAGTTGAAAAAAGCCTAGGGTTAATCAAAGCAATCTTCCAGCCATTGTAAGAATCCTTCCTTGAAATGGGACAGTTGTCTAACAGCTATCCTGTGTCTGTTTAACTACTTGGAAATTAAGAAATGGGAATTAGGACCCTTTATCCCACCCTAGGCTTCTAATTTCTGGGAATATGAGATAATTTCTGGGAATATGAGATTCTGTGTAGTTTTCCCCCCACCCCCATGGGATGGGATATATGTCCTTGCTTATGTTTGTTTTTGTGTTTTTTTTTTACCTTCACCTTTTCCTTTCACTATGGCAACTCTTTCTTTTTGGTACTTGTCATTTTAATCACTCTAAAAAAGGTAGCATTGCTCACTTAATATGTGACTGGCCCAGCAAAGCTGTTCACCAACTTTCTCTGTCTAGGCATTGTGGCTGTACTGTAGCTCTGCCACTCAAGTATTAGGGTACATCTTTCACAAGAATTGCAAAGTCTTCAAGCAGACTTGAATACATATAAGACGACGACTCCTCCTCTGCCTCTTCCCCCTCCCTCTACTGGAAAAGTTTTGTAGCAGTAACAGTACAGGGCCAGTGAAGTAACTCACTTGGTTAGTGCACCACCATGTCTGTGAGCCAGGCTTGAGCCTGGTGCCAGCCACATTGAAGGGAGCTTTCGTGCTGTGGTCTCTTTCATTCTCTCTGCCTTTTTGTCTCTCTGTTATAAAATGCATAAATAATTAATAGTATAAAACCCAGAAGCCTTAACATCTGCAGTTTGTCCAGTCCCATACTTTTGGCTAAAGATAAAGGGGTTTCCTAACTTGTCATTTTATATACATTCATTAAGAAAAGACTTTATGCTTAAGGTTCAGTGCGTCCTCATGGGCGCATACTTTATGGAGAGACTGTAATAGTACAAATTCCAAAAGAATGGCAAGCATTCCTTTGAATCATAGAATATGCAAGTGTTTGGAGCCTGTATACTAGCGAATTGTCATAAAAATTGTTTTTGCAAATAAAATTCAAGTAGTTATCTATATGATTTATGTTTGATGAAATTAACCACCAAGTAAATTTTAATAGACAAAAACATTTGGTAGGTCAAACATTTTAGTAACTTCCAATGACTTCAGAGACATAGAAATTTTATATAAGAAAATCTGTGTGGGTTAAAGTTGTAATTTACAACTCAATTAAGATACAGATACAGTCAAACATAAGTTTAGGAAAATAATTTGAAGGCACAAAACTGATATAGACCCTTCACCATTTTATTTTTTCACATGAAAATATAAAGAATTGCATTTGACAAAGACAGATGTAAAAATTGTTGTAAATGTTATAAATAAGTGACCTACTGCCAAGTTCTTAGTGTCCAAAATAAATTAATCATCCTAGACCTCCTATAACATGGACCTAAGTAAACATCTGTCTTAATGTTGTACAGAGATATTTTGGCTGGGCTTCAAACTTGCCATTCACTTTCTATGTGGACAGTGCTTTATTAGGACAGAAATGTCTGAATTATCATTCCTTAAGTAAAATGACACTTAGATGTTTAAGAGGTGAAAGTTGCAGTGATTTTCCATTTCCTCTAACCGTAAAAGAACTAAGATATTAATCCATTCATTCCAGATTAATCATGTTAATTTACAAACAAAAGTGGCTACCTTCCAGGAGCTTACATTCTGTTAAATGTAATGACACTTAGATTACCAGTAACCTGAATTTCCTACTTAACGGAAAGGTTTCGTTCATAATAAATCATCCCCAAGAATATAGTCATCAATGTCCACGGTTTCTACTTTGTCTGGGGGGAGAAAACAACAACAAAAGCATCCTTATAAGGCTTTTCTAACTTCTGTGTTTATGATCCGTCAAAATAAAGTGCAGCAGCCTGGGAACGCAGGAGATCTAATCCGATCGTGGGAATGACATTCTTTCTGGGCTGTTTCCTCTCTTTGAAATCAAGAGTGTTTGCCCCCCTCCCTTGTCTCATCATTAAGATAAATTAATTCTCCCTCATCTTTCTACCCAACTGCAGCAGCACAATGCAACAGAGGATAATTGTACCAGCCCAGTGTCTGGGGCTTGCTCTGAAAGCAACAGGTATGGAGGAAATGATAAACAAACACGCCCATTGTGGACTGTAGGTCACTTGCTCTAGGCCCAGCAGCAAAGCCTCCCAGCCAAAGGGCATTCTCCATTAGGGTCTCAGCTGGCGAGCGCTGTCAATCTCCAGGCACCCGCGCCCACGCTCCCTCTCAGTGAACCCCAGAGCCAGTCTGGGAAGCCCCGGTGACCAGGAGGACTGACCCCCAAGGCCGGGCGGTCTGGAACTTGGAAGGGTCTGCAGAAAAGTGGTCCCGAAAGAGCCACCTGGGCACGTGCGTGACACTCACCTGTTCACATGCTCCAGGCCCAGGAGAGCCGCGCGCGGTACCCCACAAGTTCAGGCTGGGTCCCCGGGTTGGCGCAGCCCTTGGGTGCTGCGCGGCCCGGCCCGCGGGTGGCGTTTCCAGGCTGCGATCGCGGGCGGGTGGCGGGGGGTCTCTGTGCCGGCTCTCGCTTCACTCGCGGCGGCGGAGGGACTGCGGCAGGACTCGAGCCCAGCCGCCCAGCCTCCGCGCTCCGCCGCCGGGATGCTGCAGTGCGGCGCCGCAGCGCCCTCTAGCGGGCCCGGGGGTCGCTGCTCCCGCTCTACCTCCAGGCCTGAACACTGAAACACTGCCTGCACCTGTGACAATGCTTCTCTGTCCTTGATCACTTCCCAGCCGCCAGGATCTCTCAGAAGCTGCTCTTTCGGTGGCTACGGCCTCCTGTTAAAGCACCACTACGTGGTACTTTATCACTTCAGGTGATCCTCACAACACCCCTTTGAGATGCTTTTAATTATCCTTCTGATGCTCTAGTAGAAACTGAAAGGATTTATAATTTGAGACTAGTAAAATGGAATGAAATTCTAGCCCAGCTGGAAGCTGAAAGGCGCTTAGAAAGCCGAGCATTCGAATCAAATTTCTTACCTGTATGTGGAGAATGTTCTCAGAGAATGTTGTTCACATTCTCCTTAAATCAACGTGAGTTAACAGTCATAGTCTACCGTCCTCAAAACCTAGCAAAGATAGTTCAACTTCACATTGTTTCTCACTGGATACTTACAACGCTCCCTTAGGACAACGACTAGTGATTTGTTACTAAACTTTCACAGGCGAGGTTAAGTGGTGTCCCAGAGCAGTGAAAACACTTAGGTTATTTTGAAAAATCTCTTGGAAATCTGGGTGCTTTCACATAGTACTAGGTGACACCCCTACCTACCCTGAAAAACACATTGCAAGCAGGAACATGTGGGGGCCAGGAGCCAAGTGAACCATCTACAGTGTCCAGGATGACGAGTGTGCAGTCCCTAGGTCAGTGCTAGCTTGGACCAGCTAGATCTGTGGCAGAAGAAGGGCTTGCCTGGCTGAGCAGGAGGAGGTCCACTGATTCTTAGAATTCATACACTGCAAACATCGTGTCCTCTGTGGTATTCCTCACCCCCACTCCTCCTCCCCACAGCACACAGCTGCATTAGATGGTCTGGCGCTCTGTCTCATGGTGCCTGTGATCAGTCCTCAAGTTTGTATGGTACCCATGCATATGTCTCAGGCTTCTCCCATTTATTTTTGGAAATTCCAGAATGAAGGGATAGAACATGTGTCTCTGTCTTTTCAGCTTTTACCATGGTGCCTAGCATATAGAGTGTTTCCTTTTTGTTTAAGTTGCTGTATGAATCAAGGGAAAGAACAATTTGTGGCAGGATCAGATGGATTTTTTGTAATGCTAAATTTGAAATAGATTAGCCAGTAAGAAGTTAAGCATATGGTTCTGAATTTCAGGAAATAGGCCTGAGGACTAGATCTGAGCCTACAGGAAGAGAAACTAGAGCATGGTTCCACTACTCATGAAGCTTCACCTTTGTGTGATGTGAGCTATCTCCTAGCCCCCTGCAGGAAGTTTTTGAAACGTGGAAAGAACTGCTCAGACAAGGGGTTGGGAGAGACCCTATTAGAGTGCCAGCTTGCTTGCCTGAGGCTCTAAAGATCACAGGTTCAATCTCTGGCATTACTTTGTGCCAGTTAAGTAGTATTTTGATCCACTCTCTCTCCTTCCCCCATCAATTAATTAGTATTTTGCCTAAGTGCCTAGGTAGGTTATATAACACTTCACAGAATTCTAAACACATAGGACTTTGTGGAATTAACATGTCTGGATCTTACCTTCTTTTCTTATTAAATCTTGGATTCATGGAAAAACAATAGGTCATTCTTACTTTGCCAGTCTTACCAATTGGAGCAATCCAGCAGGCCCCAAGTCAGACCACTTTCGTAGCAGATCTTTAAGATCTTGCCTATCGAACTTACATTCATTTAAGCCCATAGAGGTGAGTCCTTTCTCAACTAGGAAAACATTTGCATGTACATCTGTAGGTCTGAAATACCACACTAAGAGAGATACAATAGATGTATTGTAACCTATAAGGCAAATGGTTTATCTCTAGTATGTTTCCTATATTCCTTGGGATTGTTTCTTCTGTACCAGGGATGCCATCCTGTTCCTGTGGCCTGATTCAGGGAACAATAGGAAAGACAGAGGGCACTCTGCTTTTTGGGCACCATATTATTAGCTTGCTGGGCTTGAATGCATTCTCTTGGCTTGATTTCAGCCCCCCTCCCAGAACTTCTAATACAAAACTATTAAGTCAGTGCATTAAAAACTAGAATTGTAGGTAAGCTTGTGGTTACTAGCCATGTTCATTGTAAATAGTTCAAGTAGTAGAAATAATAATAATAAAAAAGTTGGAAAGTACTCTTCAATTAATTACACTGTATCCAAACCCAACAGTTAATTTAAGAAAGCTAACAGTCCTGATAGCTAGAACATAGATGGATTGAGATATTCATTAAATGGCATATAGATATACCTAATGCCATCATGCAAATTTTAATAAATTGTTATTTTTGAAGACAAATTCACCTAATTAGGCAGAAGATAAATGGGATTGAAGCGAACCTTAAAAGCTTGCTGGAGGGGGCAGGGCAGTAGCACAGTGGGTTAAGCACACATGGTGTGAAGCAAAAGGATTCGAGTAAGGATCCCAGGCAGGAGACCCTGACTCCCCCACCTGAAGGGGGGTCACTTCACAATCGGTGAAGCAGGTCTGCAGGTCTCTTTCTCTCCCCCTCTTTGTCTTCTCCTTTCTTGATTTCTCTCTGTCCTGTCCAACAACAACAACAGCAGCAGCAGTAACAATAACAACAATAAAGGCAACAAAAATGGGGGGGGGATGGCATCCAGGAGCAGTGGATCCGTAGGCACCAAGCCCCAGCAATAACCCTGGAGGCAAAATTTTTTAAAAAAAGCTAGACTTTAGGTGTTTACTTACTTCATAAAGTATTTTTTATTTGTCATTTTTTAATTGCCTCTAGGGCTATCCAATATTATGGCAACCTTTTTTTCCTTTTCTTTTTTTGTCTTTCTGTTTTATTTGATAAGACAGAGAGAAATCTAGAGGAAAGGGAGAGATAGAGATAGATCTGCAGACCTGCTTCACTGCTCATAAAGCCTTTCCTCTGAATGTAAGAATGGGGGCTCGAACTTGGGTCCTTATTCATGGTGTGCTCTCCACTGCTGGCCCCGATAAGGTATTTCATCCCAACAATTTCTCTAAAATTGAAATGGTTACAAAATGTGGATCCAAATCCATTTTATTCAACTAAATACTAGTTCATATTTATTCTTACCTAGTTTTCATGTAGCCATATATTTGCTTTAGTCATTATACATTGACTTCTAGCTATTAAGGAAGATAGAAGGGAACTCTCCTTCTACCGCTCACATCCCCTTCCTCTTCCTGTGTTTTTACTTCTCTGTTATCTTTTTTTTCCAGTGTTCTGTGGCTCTAGTTTCCAATATGTCTTAAGCTTAGTTCTATTTAAAAGGCATTTCACCTACACTTTTCCATTACTTATTCTTTATTTTGATCCAGCCCTTCAGTTCTTTGTGAATGTTTTTTTTTTCCAGGACCATCATATAGGTACTGTATTTTGTCAATGACACTACTCATCTCTTCCTTGCCTTGCTATCTTTAGTTTATTGTATCATTACCATACCATGTATCATCACCATACTATGGCTTACTGTGATCTCTCCTTCTCCATCTTTCCTGCATGTCATATTTTGTGGTTATTGAATTGCTTATATTTTTAAATCACAAAATGGTCTCTAGGAGTGGTGGATTCATAGTGCAAGCACCAAGCCCCAGCAATAACCCTAGAAGCAAAAAAAAAAAAAAAAAAAAAAAAAAAAGTTTTTCAGTTCATTTCACTCCAAATATGGATATACTCCTTATTGATGAGAAGGAGTACCCAGGATTTAATAACCCATCAGTACTGTTTCTGGAAGGCAGGACAGCTTATAGCACAATCTCTTCTTTCCTTAGAAGACTCATTTTGAAGTTTTATAGCAAGAACTTTGTCTCTCCATGTTTTTCTCCTACTGAAGACTACTATTCTGAAGGGCAAAGTAGTAGAAAACAATCAAGGCCAAGATGCAATTCTTGACATAGAAATTGCACATGAGCTTATTAGCACCATATTCACCCAAGTTTTCTCCTTGCGTGCGTGTGAAGGACTTAGATATTTGAAAGTGAATCCCAGACAGTGTGAACAATTAGAGTTTAGGGTTTCTAAAGCAGCTTGGGAAGGTTCAAATGTCAGAAGGATAGACACAGAGACTCCAGATACTTGACCTGGATATGCCCCTGGGATGTGGCCATTTCCTGGACTGCTCATTGTCTAGTGATTCTCTGGGATCCTAATGAAAAAGCAACTGTCTGGGATCTGAAAGCTAGGTGGATATTTTGGACACCTGAGAGTCTTCAGAAAGACTAAGTTTGAGCCCAGCCAGAGCTCAGAGAACTTTGTGGGCGATATCTCAGAAAAATTCACATTCTATAATCACAGACTGTGCTTTAGCAAAAAGGGCTCTCTCCTAGGAATGATGGTGAATCTAAAATTTAACTCCCCTTTCCTGCTAAAGAAATTAAAATTAAAAAGAAGCGGAAGAAGAAAACAGGGCCTTGTCAGAAGTTGAAAAACAAAATCAGAAGAGAAAACACAAGTATTACCTGAACTGGAATTGGCGGCGTATTGCACCAAAGTAAAAGACTCGGGGTTGGGGTGGGGGGGGGGAGGATACAGGTCCAAAAAGGATGACAGAGTACCTAGTGGGGGTTGTACTGTTATATGAAAAACTGGGAAATGTTATGCATGTACAAACTATTGTATTTACGGTCGAATGTAAAACATTAATTCCCCAAGAAAGAAATTAAAAATAAATAAATAAATAAATATTTAAAAAGGTATCTCTCAGGGACAGTCACATTGGAGAGGTTTATAGAGCATAGTGTGGAGAAAGGGCTCTGAGTATTTATGGGAAAAAAGCAAACAAACAAACAGGGCCTTGAGTAGAACACAGTAGACCATCAGCAAATTAACTGTCTGCCAAAACACAATGTAACACTCTTGTAAAAGAAAACATAATTCAGAACTTCTGTTAACTACCGCCTTAAATGTCAAGCATACTATACTAGTCTGCTTGGGTGACCATAACAAAATACCACAGACTGGGTAACTGAAATGTCAGAAATTTATTTCTCACACTTCTGAAAGCTAGGACTTCCAAGTTAAGGCTATTGCAATGTGGCTTTTATTCTAAGACCACTTCTATGGACTTTTAGGTAGTTGCCATTTTTCTGGGTGCTCTCATGGCCTCTGGTGTATGGGGAAGGGTAAAGCAAGTCCTCTGGTATAATTTCTCATAAATATACTAATCCTATCGTGTGCAGGGAGGTTGTGGGGATGTGGTGGAGCCTGGCAGAGCTTGACCTGAGAGGTGAGTTCACCTGGTAAGTCTCTCTCTCTCTACGGAGGGGTTGAGCAAAAAGGGGGACACATAAACCTCAAAAGGTTGGCAGCCAAGTAAGTCTTCCCTCCCCCACAAAAACATCCTGCATCTTCTGGCCAGAGCTAGCATTCCTTAAACTTACTCCGCCCTGCATTCCCTGATACTATGGCCAGTCCTTTTGTTATCTACATATCAATCTTCTGCTTTGTCTTACAAATGACTAAAGGTCTCCTTCCTAATTCCCCACAGGGTATTGCTAATCCTGCCAATTGAACCCTAACAACAGCTGCTGGGGAGGTCCATACCATTCCAGGCCCCCTTTGCATTTCTCCACTAGCGTCCTAACCATGTACAGTATTGTCAAGCCACTTCCTTTTCTATCTTGTCTCTTCCTTGTCCTGAGCTGGAGAAGGGTGAGCTTGCAGACAGAGAGGCTGACGCTGGTTGGCACGACATGGCTTAACCAGATGTGCTACCGCCTGACTCTGGGAAGTTCAGATAAATGAAGATTTGAATTGTCCTGCTGCCACAAGCTTGGTTCTTGGGCTATCTCTCTCCCTTGCAACTCTAGCCTGACACTATCGGATTAAGCTTTTACCCTTATGATATTATTTAACTTTAACTGTTACTATACAGGCCCTATCTCCAAAGACACTCACACTGGAGTTTAGGATTTCAGCAAAGACATTTTGGGTACATACAACTATCTAGTTCATAACATATCCAATAAAAATTACTGTGTAGTCAAGAAGCATGAAAAATACTGGTAATGAGATAAAAGCTCATGGAAGTAGACCAATAGATAGATGATCTTTACTTAGGCAAGGACTTCAAAACTGCTCTGCTTATAATGCTAAATTCCATACAGGAAATTATAGGCATAAGAAGATTAAAAAAATCAAATAATCTTGTTTTTCCACTGTGGGTATTTCAGTAGAGAAAACAGTATAATTTCATAACTTAGAAATATAGAACTCAAATTTAAGAACTGGCTTAAAATTTATGGTAATATCATAAGATAGGATTAGGAAATTTAAAAATATGCTATTAGAAAATAAGCAAAATGAATTTTTTTAAGTTGATAAAATAGAACAATCAAAACAGTGTGAGAAATGGTCAGTCATAAAAGGTAAAAATGGTAAAAAATGGTAAAAATGGTAAAAATGGTAAAAAAAAAAAAAAGGCACATGTAAGTGGAGCTTTAGAAAGGGAGGGAGAATGAGATACAAAAATACATGAAGGGGGCCGGGTGGTTGATGCACCTTGTTAAGCACACACATTATAACACACAAGGACCCAGGTTCAAGCCCCTGGTCCCCACTAGCACGGATAAAGCTTCATGACTGATGAAGCAGGGCTGCAGGTATCTTTCTGTCTCTTTCCCTCTCTCCTCTCAATGTCTCTCCATTTCTATTCAATAATAAATAAATGAATTAAAATATTTTTAAAGAAATACATGAAGAAATATGAGTGTAAATTTTAAGAGTATGGTAAAAGATAGTAATCCTTCAAATCAAGAAACTCCATGAACTATAAGAAAGATAAATTAAAAGATATGTAGGCATCTCACAAACTACATACACACACACACACACACACGATAGAAAACAGAAAGAGTAGCCAGAAGAAATGAGATATTATTTTAAAGGAAAGAAGCATTTAAAATGGATAATAGATTCTGTTCATAAATTAAACACATGAGGCTGTGTACGAATGACATTTTTAAAGTATCATTTCAAACTAGAATTTTGTAATCATTCTCAAACAAAAGTTGTTTGTTTGCCAGAAAGACAACAGGGAAAAAGATAGAAAATGATTCCGGATGGAATTTAAAAAAAAAAAACCCAATAGGACAAATGTATGGGTGAAAGTTAACAGTTGTTGAAAAGTGAAGGCATAAGCGTCAAAGTACTTAGAAAGACACAAATACCTAGAAGTAAAGTGTGATGAATTGGAATATATTCCAACAGCAAACAAGCTGTAAGATGATCATATAAATTACTTTATAAGGGGATGGGAAGTGGAGAGATTTTGCATGTTCATGGGTTGGAAGAATTAACATCATCAAAATGAATATACTACCCAGAGCCATCTACAAATTTAATGCTATCCCCATTAAGATCCCAATCACATTTTTTAGGAGAATAGAACAAATGCTACAAAGGTTTATCTGGAACCAGAAAAGACCTAGAATTGCCAAAACAATCTTGAGAAGAAAAAACAGAACTGGAGGCATCACACTCCCAGATCTCAAATTGTATTATAGGGCCATTGTCATCAAAACTGCTTGGTACTGGAACATGAATAGACACACTGACCAGTGGAATAGAATTGAGAGCCCAGAAGTAAGCCCCCACACCTATGGACATCTAATCTTTCACAAAGGTGCCCAGACTATTAAATGGGGGAAGCAGAGTCTTTTCAACAAATGGTGTTGAAAAAAATGGGATGAAACATGCAGAAGAATGAAACTGAACCAGTATATTTCACCAAATACAAAAGTAAATTCCAAGTGGATCAAGGACGTGAATATTAGACCAGAAACTATCAAATACTTAGAGGAAAATATTAGCAAAACTCTTTTCCGCATAAATTTTAAAGACATCTTTAATGAAATGAATCCAATTACAAAGAAAACCAAGGCAAGCATAAACCTATGCGACTACATCAAATTAAAAAGCTTCTGCACAGCAAAAGAAACCACTACCCAAACAAAGAGACCCCTCACAGAATGAGAGAAGATCTTTACATGCCATACATCAAGACAAAAGGCTAATAATCAGAATATATAAAGAGCCTGACAAACTTAACAACATCCAAAATCTCCCCACCCAAAAATGGGGAGAGGACATGGACAGAATATTCACCACAGAAGAGATCCAGAAGTCCCAGAAATACATGAAAAAATGCTCCAAGACTTTGATTGTCAGAGAAATACAAATCAAGACAACAATGAGATGTCACTTCACTCCTGTGAGCATGTCATACATCAGAAAAGGTAGCAGCAACAAATGCTGGAGAGGTTGTGGGTTCAAAGGGACCCTCCTGCACTGCTGGTGGGAATGTCAATTGGTTCAACCTCTGTGGAGAACAGTCTGGAGAACTCTCAGAAGGCTAGAAATGGACCTACCCTATGATCCTGCAATTCCTCTCCTGGGGATATATCCTAAGGAACCCAACACACCCATCCAAAAAGATCTGTGTACACATATGTTCTTGGCAGCACAATTTGTAATAGCCAAAACCTGGAATCAACCTAGTTGTCGTACAACAGATGAGTGGCTGAGCAAGTCGTGGTATATATACACAATGGAATACTACTCAGCTATTAAAATGACGATTTCACTGTTTTCAACCGATCTTGGATGGAGCTTTAAAAAATCATGTTAAGTGAAATAAGTCAGAAAGAGAAGGATGAATATGGGATGACCTCACTGTGAGGCAGAAGTTGAAAAACAAGATCAGAAGTGAAAACACAAGTAGAATCTCAACTATAATTGGTGTATTGCACCAAAGTAAAAGACTTTGGGGTGGGTGAGGGGGAAAATACAGGTCCAAAAAGGATGGTAGAGGACCTAGTGGGGGTTGTATTGTTATATGGAAAACTGGGAAATATTAAACTATTGTATTTACAGTGAATGTAAAACATTAATGCCCAATAAAGAAATAAAAAAGGGGGTGGGGGTTGTATGGTAACATACCTGGTAAAGTGCACACAGTACTAAACTCCAGGACCTGGATTCAGCACCCTTGTCTCTATCTGTGAGGGATGCTCTTCTTGTGATAAAGCACTGCTGCAGGTATCTCTCTCTCTTCTCTTTCTCTCCCTCTCTCTCCCTCTCTCTCTCCCCTTAACTCCCTCCTTATCTCCCCCTTCCATTTCAATTTCTGTTTTTATCTTTAAAAGAAAGAAAATAATTGGTCCTTGGGAACAGTGGGTTCATCATGCAGACAATGAGTCCCGGCAATAACCCTGGTGGGGAAGAAAAAAAAAAAGAAAAAGCATTTATAAATCTCTTCCATAATTTGAAATATGGCAAAACAATTCATTGTAGCTAGACTAACATCTTAATAAATTTTAACCATATAGTTTTCTGTTTCTAGGAAAATACTTAAACATTACAAAGACAGCGAAAAGAGATATTAAAAGAAGGCACAAAAAGAGTACTAAAGGGCCAGTTAGATGATACATGATGGTGAAAATTGAGATAGTAGATTTAAATTCAGTTATTTTAATATTTATATTAAACATAAATGTGCTAAGTATTCCAAATATGAAGAAATTCATCAGATTGGAGCATGTGTATGTATTTTTTTTGTTTGTTTTGGTCATCATTGGGGCCTCACTGCTCCAGACCCACCTTGTTCAGATTGAAAGGGATAGAAGATAGAGATAGAGGGACAGAGAGAAATACATTATACTACTGAAATTTCCTTCAGTGTGGTAGAAGTTATACTTGAACCTGCATCATGTCCACGACAAACCAAGTGTACTATCCAAATGAGTCATCTTTTTGGCCTGCAGCTATATATTTTTTATGTACAAAAGCACACTTCAGGGGGCTGGGTGGTAGTGCACTGGGTTAAGTGGACATGGCACCAAGGACCAGCACAAGGATCCTAGTTCAAGCACCCAGTTCTCCACCTGCAAGGGGGGGGGTGTCACTTCACAGGCAGTGAAGCAGGTCTGTAGGTGTCTGACTTTCTCTCCCCCCTCTGTCTTTCCCACCTCTCTCAATTTCTCTCTGTCCTATCCAACAACAACAGCAGCAATAACAAGAGCAACAAAGGCAACAAAAATGGGAAAAAATGGTCTCGAGGAGCAGTGGATTTGTAGTGCAGGCACTGAGCCCCAGCAATAACCCTGGAGGCAGGAAACAAAAAAACAAAAACCCTTTAGATATAAAGATACTGGCTGAATATAATAAAATGGAAAAAAGACCTGTTATATAAATATTAAAAGGAAAGACAAAATCTGAAATCGATCTTCCTTTCCTACCCTTGTAAATGTGAGTCAGTCTCAAGCCCCTGTTATTATTTTTTCAATTTTTTTTTAAGTTCAGTTGAATAATTTTAGAGATTTCTTCTTTTCCTCCAGAGTTATCGCTGGGGTATAGTGCCTGTACCATGAATCTACTGCTCCTGGAGGCCATTTTTTTCCCATTTTGTTGCCCTTGTTGTTGTTATCATTATTGTTACCATTGATGTTGTTGGATAGGATAGAGAGGTGGGGGAAACAGAGAGGAGTAGAGAAAGACACCTGTAGAACTGCTTTAGTGCTTGTGAAGCGACCCCCCTTGCAGGTGGAGAGTCGGGGGCTTGAACTGGTATCCTAACCCTGGTCCTTGCGCTTCACACCATGTGTGCTTAACCCGCTGCACTACTGCTCAAGCCCCCCAAGCCCCTGTTCTTAGACATTATTTTCACTACTTCCATGGTTCAGCTGAGTTCTCTCAGAGTGATTCCCTTGTCTTGATCACCATTGGTTCCCTCCACTCTTTTTTCCCATTCTCAGCCTACCAGTTGATACTCAGAACATACTAACAGGAGTTGGTATGATAATACTGGAGTTGATCATGTCTACAGAAAAAGAAAAATGGCCAATAATATGTCTCTTTGTTGCATAGGTGTTTCATGCTATGCCCCCTTCTGTTCCTTTATAAATAGGGTTGTTGCAATGCCCTCCCCTTTGTTAGAAAGGGAAGAGACTTTACATGCCCATGTGTAGTTACAAAAACAAGTTTCTGATTGAACAGATGCTTGACCATAATCCCTGAATCAGATTTCACTCTCTGGAGTCTATTGCTGTTTATAAATTATGTTTTCAGATCACTGACATTAAATTGTCCTTTAGAACTGGAATTCTTGGATTCTTTTTGCTTATACTTCTGCTGATTTCAAAGTGGGCAGTGAGATATAGTTTAAAGATGATTTGTGTCTATGCATGTTAAAAGTGTTGAAGAGAAACAAAAATATATTGATTGTAGAAAATGCAATCTAATACTCACTTTAGTTATATATGCTGGACTTGAAGAAATTAATAAATTGAAATAAAATGGTAAAATACTTTATTGGGGCTTACTGCTCAGGTGATGTAAGATGACCTGGTAGGAAATTAGGAACACATGTGCAAGGTTCTGTCAATTTGTGGAACTAAAATATCTTGTTGATAATAAAATTCATCTTGCTATGGGCAGGAGAGATAGCATAACGGCTTTGCAAAGAGACTCTCATGCCTGAGGCTTTGAAGACCCAGGTTCAATCCCTCAAACCACCATAAGCAATATTAGGCTACAAAATTAACATACAAAAAAATCAGTGGCATTCATTTACACAAACAAACACGAAGAAGATGTCCAGAAGTCATTCCCATTCACTATAGCAGCAAAATCAATAAAATAACTAGAAATATACCTAACCAAAGAAGTGAAAGACTTATATACTGAAAACTGATTCACTCCAGGGAAATAGAAAATGACACAAAGAAGTAGAAAGATAGCCCATACTCGTGGATTGTAAGAATTAACACCATCAAAATGAATATTCTACCCAAAGCCATACACACATTTAATGTGATACCCATCAAGTTCCCACCATTGTTTTTAAGAGAATAGAACAAAAATTACAAACATTTAACTGTAACCATAAAACACCTAGAATCGCTGAAACAATTTTGAGAAAAAGAAACAGAACTGGAGGCATCACACTCCCAGATCTCAAAATATATTATGAACTGAACTCCTTTTTAAAGAGGGAGTGATGGTGGCTAAGAAGGACATCCACGTACCCAAACACCCAGAGCTCGCAGACAAGAACGTTCCCAATCTTCATCTCATGAAGGCCATGCAGTCTCTCAAGTCATGAGGCTATGTGAAAGAACAGTTTGCCTGGAGGCATTTTTACTGCTCTCTCACCAGTGAGGGTATCCAAAACCTCTTTGATGACCTCCACCTGTCCCTGGGGATTGTGCCCATCACCCTGTGCTGCAGCCATACTGAGACTAGCAGGCCATGGCCTGAAGGTCTGAGGGTGAAGGACCTACAAGATTCACAGGAGTGGAAGATGACGGAGATACTTAAAGAAGTGCTGTACCGCCTGGTGCTGACAAGAAAGCTGAGGCTGGGGCTGGTTCAGCAAACAAATTCCAGTTTAGGTGCAGATTTGGTCGTGGACATGGTCAACCACCTCAGTAAAGTTGGGAGTTTGTTCTTTTTTTTTCTCTGTGTGTATATGTGTTGAATAGACTTAGAGCTAGGAAAAAAATAATTATTGTTATAAATCCAGTTAATGTGAAGCTCTATGTCCAATGAAACAAATAAAATAAATCTTTAAAAGCTTACATACTGGGAGTTGGGCAATGGCGCAGCGGGTTAAGCGCACGTGGCACAAAGCACAAGGACCAGAATAAGGATCCCGGTTCGAGCCCCCAGCTCCCCACCTGCAGGGGAGTCACTTCACAAGTGGTGAAGCAGGTCTGCAGGTGTCTTTCTTTCCCCCTCTCTGTCTACCCCTCCTCTCTCTATTTCCCTCTGTCCTGTCCAACAACGATGACATTAATAACCACAAGTAAGGATCCCAGTTTGAGCCCCCGGCTCCCCACCTGCAGGGGTGTCGCTTCACAGGCAGTGAAGCAGGTCTGCAGGTGTCTATCTTTCTCTCCCCCTCTTTGTCTTCCCTCCTTCTCTCCATTTCTCTCTGTCCTATCCAACAATGATGACAACAATAATAACTATAACAATAAAACAACAAGGGCAACAAAAGGGAATAAAATAAATTTTAAAATTTTAAAAAGCTTACATACTTTCAATATGGATACAAACAAATATACATGTCTTCATGTCTTCAATGGATCAGGGTTATTGTCAGGAGAAGGGGCAATTTCCTTCCAGACCTCTGTATTCTTCTCAAGCTGGTAGAGCAATCAAATTAACATCAGACAGATGAATAGGAGGAAAAGAGCAAATCCAATTATACATTTGGAAGCTCGAAGTAGATGTAAATTCTGAATCCAGTTGAGAGAAATGGGGGTTTTTATCCTGAGCTAAGAAATAAGATGAAAAAAAAGGAAATAGGATGGAGCCTGGGCTTCAAGGAGAGAGGGTCGTTTACAGGATGTGGAGGTAGTGAATTGTTTGACAAAGACCAGAGGCTCTGCAATTATTTCTTGGGTCTTTCAGAATGATAGTATTCTCTGGTAGACAGTTTATCTCTGTTAAAATTCCCATTTGTGGTTGCTATCTCCTCTAATTTTAATTTTTCTGGGTAAAAAAAGTGGTAAAATTTTCTAGGGGAGGAGGGCTCTGAACTCCATCAAGACCAGGAAAGAGAAGAGGAAAAAAGTAAGGATGGTCAGAAGTAGCAATAGATGTAGCAATAGATGTAGGTGTGATTTAGGAAGAGTACGGAGGGAGGCGGGCAGGGGTGTGGGGGAATTTGGGCAGTAGTACAGTGGATTAAACTCACATGGTGAGAAGTGCAAGGACCCCAGTTTGAGCCCAGGCTCCCTACCTGCGGGGGGGGGGGGGGGGGGAGCATGTCGCCTCACAAATGGTGAAGCAGATCTGCAAGTGTATCTTTCTCTCCCTTCTCTGTCTTCCCCTCCTCTCTCGATCTCCCTGTCCTATCCAACAACAACAAGGGCAACAAAAATGGGGGTAAAATTGGCATCCATGAGCAGTAGATTTGTAGTGCAGGCACCAAGCTCCAGTGATAACCCTGGAGGCAAAAACAAATAAATAAAATAAGAAAAAAGTTGAAAAACAAGATCAGAAAAAAAAACACAAGTAGAACCTGAAATGGAATTGGCATATTGCACCCAAGTAAAAGACTCTGGGGTGGGTGGCTGGGGAGAATACAGGTCCATGAAGGATGATAAATGACATAGTGGGGGTTGTATTGTTAAATGGGAAACTGGGGAATGTTATGCATGTACAAACTATTGTATTTACTGTTGAATGTAAAACATTAATTCCCCAATAAAGAAATAAATTAAAAAAAAAAAAGAAAAAAGAAAGGAAGAGAATGCAGGACCATAGGAAGAATGGTAAAAAAATATATATAAATATAGATATATAAATAATAGTTAACCCTTACCTATGACCTTGGGAGAACTACTACAGTTCAGAATAGGGACACAGAACTCTGGTGGTTGGAACGGTGCACAATTATACCCCTGTTATCTCATAATTTTGTAAATCAATATTAAGTCACTAGTAAAAATGCAAGATAAAAATAGCTTTAAAAAGTTTCTAGTGGAATTGCACTCAGCTTGGAGTAATCTTCTTGCCTTTTAAAAATATTTATGTATTTATTTTTGGATAGATACAGAGAAATTTAAAGGGAAGGGGGATATAACAGGTGAGACAGAGAGACAGAGACAGAGAGAGACACTTGTACACTATCTCACTACTCGTGAAACTTCCCCCTGAAGGTGGAGACCAGGGCTTGAACCCAGGTCCTTGAGTACTGTAATGTATATTGGCTTACCAGGTGCAATACCACCTAGCCCTAGAAAATCCTTTTTTGAGTATCTTGAGACCTGTACATCAACATCAATCAAGGAAAGGAAAGGAGTTATAAAACCTAGGGAGGTATCTGAGGTAAGTGTTGATAAAGTGGTTCTGTCAGTGATACAGTTTATCTCATAATGAAGATGCCTATCTGTACTCCATATGCATAATACAGATTATCACTAGAAAACAGGAAAGTATGTTTTCCTTTAAAGAAACTATGAAAATGTACACTGTGGAGTCAATGTGTATATTCTGGAGTTGGTCAAAAAGCTTGTCTAGGAAAAATTATTCTATGTGCAGCACAGTCCTCAGTGTAAAAGTGAATTACATAGCTCGACTCTGCAGAGTTACAGTTATGACATGAGCGCTATGAGGAAGCCCCATACACTTTTTCCTGGTGGCTGTGAATAATGTTCTAGGCAGCTTGCTTGTGACAGGTGATAACAGGAAGGCGTGAAAAGCAAACTTGAAATGCGCTGTCATCCATCTTGGTTTCTGGGACCCACAGGGAACTTAGCTGCTGTCAGTCCTGCTAGTTGGGGGTTTTTGTGCCCCCATAGGACTGTCAGCACAGAAGGCTGACTTTTTTTTTTTCTTAATTTTTATTTACTTATTTTTTTATTAGTGGGGGTTGACTTTTAAAAATATTTATTTATTCCCTTTTGTTGCCCCTGTTGTTTTATTGTTGTTGTTATTGATGTTGTTGTTGTTGGATAGGACAGAGAGAAATGGAGAGAGAGAGGGAGAGAGAAAGATAGACACCTGGGGTTGACTTTTTAAAAGCTGGATGCCACTACAATCAGTCTTCAGGTTGCCAGGCTGAAGTGACCACTTTCAGCATTTCAAACCTAGTTTGCTTTTGTATCTGCCTTTCCCTTCGGCTAGAAGGCATGATCAGGAGGCAGTATTTCTGGAGCTTATTGAAAAGCAAACTCCAACATCAACAACTACCTTTTAAATGTATGCAAACCTCGAAATTGCAGAGGTGGGCAAACAAGCAAATTAAGAAATGTTGTTTTTTTTTGTTTGTTTGTTTTGTTTTTAGGTTTTTGCCCAAAAGCCTCAGGAGGATGCAATTGCCTTTACATCTTAAAGATCTGTAATCTGTAATTAAAGTGAACTTTTAACTAGTACAAAAACTGAAAAGTGTTTAATCTGATACAAAGGAGGGTTGTCACAGATGAGAATGAGACAAATATAACCTACGACTGGCAGAACTTCAGTAGAATCTAGGTCATGCAATAAAATGATTCTGAAACCAAGGAGCAGTCAGCTGGTTTTTCTAGTCAAAATGCCACTGAATTGTTTTTTTTGTTTGTTTGCTTGTTTTGCCTACAGGGTTATCACTGGGGGGGCTCGGTGCCTGTACCACCACGAATCTGCTGCTCCTGGAGGAGGCCATTTTTTTCCATTTTGTTGCCCTTATTGTAGTTGTTATTGTTATTGTTGTCATAGCTGTTGTTGTTGTTGTATAGGGAAGAGAAAAATCCAGAGATGAGGGGAAGACAGAGAGGAGGAAAGAAAGATACCTGCAGACCTGCTTAGCCACTTGCGAAGCAGCCCCCCTGCAGGTGGGGAGCTGGGCGCTCCAGCCAGGATCCTTACTCTGGTCCTTGTGCTTTAAGCCACCTATGCTTAACCCGCTGTGCTACTGCCTAGCCCCTGCCACTGAGGTTTTTACAAACTCTCTAATAGGGATGGATTGTAAAGTAATACCAAAAGACTAAAACACTAGCCATGTACAATTATGTTCAGTCACTACTGAGTTTATAACATCATAAAGTCACAAGTAAACCTCCTGAGAAAATTTAGACTAGGTGATCCCACCTAGTCATTTTCTTATTAGGGTTCTGTCAAATAAGCAAGCACATTTCTTCTCAAAAGCATTGCATTATTTTTTTAAATATTAAAAAGCATCTGTGATGTGCATTCTGTTGATGAATGCACTGGAAGTAAGGATAATTTAGATATCTAAAGACTTTCAAATTTCTTTTTAAATATTTATGTATTCCCTTTTGTTGCCTTTTCTGTTTTATTTTTGTAGTTATTATTGTTGTTATTGATGTCATCGTTATTGGATAGGACAGAGAGAAATGGAGAGATGAAGGGAAGACATAGGGGGAGAGAAAGATAGACACCTGCAGACCTGCTTCACCACCTGTGAAGCGACTCTCCTGCAGGTGGGGGAAACTTTCAAATTTCTTATCTTGGTTGCTGCAAAAGAAAAATTACTACCTTAAGAGAAGCTTCTGTTTCAGCAAGTATCTATTCTTACAACATGCTTCAAAATGCTGGGAGAACACTTGCCCAATACTAACTGACTGACCACCTCAGTCAGAGAAACTTGGCAAGGATTGAGGTTACACCTGGCAGGACTAGTCAGGGATGAAATACACAAATATTAGAGCTTAGAAAGGTGTCAAGTGAAAGGGGAATGGAGAAGTCAATTTCATTAAGTCTGCACACAGAGGGGGGAATCTGAGGCCAAGCAAAAGCTGTCCTGTCAGGCAATTATTATAAATTATAATTATATAATTTATATTCTTTATATAAATATATAATTTATATATTATAATTATAAATTCAGCTGCTTTTTCCAATTTCTCCTAGACACATAGGTTCACCATGCTCTCAATTAAAACTCTGTCTTTTTATATTTATTTTAAAATTTATTTATTTATTTACTTACTTAGTATTGGGTAGAAACAGAGCAAAAGTGAGAAGGAAGGGTAATAGAGGGAGAGAGACAGACACCCACAACACAGCTTCACGACTCAGAAAGCTTCCCCTCTTCAGGTGGGGACTGGGGACTTGAACTTGGGTCCTTGCGCATTGTAACATATGTGCTCAACCAGGTGTGCCACCATTGGGCCCCATTTTATTTTATTTTTTTCTCCAGGGTTATCGCTGGGGTTTGGTGCTGTCATTAAAAATCCATTTTATTGGATAGGACAGAGAGAACTTGAGAGAGAAGGGTGAGGAAGAGAGGGCAAGAGAAAGAGAGATGCCTGCAGACCTGCTTTACCACTCGTAAGATGTCCCCCCTGCAGGTGAGAGCTGGGGGCTTGAACCCAGATCATTGTGCGTTTAGTACTATGTGTACTTAATTGGGTGCACTACCACCCGGCCCTAGCCTAAAGCTCTGTCTTTAAAGATGTTTCATTTATTATCATCATGGGAAAGAAAGACATCAGAGCACCATCATTCCAACACTGATGTCTCACTTCTCTCTGTCATTCTTGGTATGTGGTGAAGGGTATCCAATTCATGCTCTCATGCATGCAAGGCATGTGTTCTACTGCTTAGCTGCCTCCCCAGCCCCTGTAGTGCTGTCTTAAATCTGTCTTCTCTAAGTAGAATCCCTGCATCACTCATCTTCATCTGTCCTTTTTCCTTCACTTTAAGTGGCTGTCATAAGTACCTTAAGAGGATGTCTGATTCTCTTAGATCCTAGCTGGATGCCAGAACAGCTGAATAAATTAAAATCCATGCCAGATGTTAATTGGAATAATAACATGATAGGTGAGGGCAAGACCAGCATAGGTTGGAGTCAAGCCTTGCCACTTAATGGCTATGTTTGTGCTGTCAAATTTTACCCTGATAAAATGAGGGAAATGATGCTTGTTTTATAAAGTATTACCTAGTATTGAATTGTTAAATAGATTATGAAATGTGTCTCTGGATGGCAAGTGGGATTCACTTATTTCTGAGAGGTAGAAGCTGGTGCTAAACAGTTAAAGTTACTGATTACTTTCTGTTCTAGAGGTGGAGGCTGCACTGGGTACAGCTTCTTTCTGTTCTGAGAGACCTTTAGGGTTCTATAGGTAGAAACCTAGGCTTTGTTTTAAGGAGACAATACAAGGGGAGGAGTTGCTTTGTCAGTTGTACTCTTCAAGAGCAGGAGGTTTACTTGCTGTTATTAGAGAACACAGTGAATCCCTTTCCTACTCACAGTTTGGTGCAGGATTACAAAGTCTGCATCCAGTTAGAGTTAAAATACCTTTCAAAACTTTCATCATGTGGCTATAGACCATGAATTTTTTTCCCCAGAACTGGAACCCCCTCTTCTCAGCTTGCTCCCTTCCTATATTTTACTGAGCAGAACTCTATTAGGAGGAAACATTATTACTCTAGGGTTATTGACTGATTTCAGAACATCCTTGTACATACTAGGTCTCCAGAAAGTGTAAGGGCTGTGCAACCTGCAAACATCCCGAGTGCAGGGTGCCCACCCTCCTCCTCAGGCTTCGACTCAGAGATTCTGGCTTCTAGGTTTCGATCCAGGGCCTCTGCCTTCTTTTCTGCCTCCAACTGCCAGGTAACCAAGTTATAAAACATCCCTCCAGCTTTCAGAAACCACTTTTGAGAATTTGCCCTTTATCTTCATTATCTTGAAATGCTTCTTTTTCTTTTTATTAATTTATTTTTTTAATTGGGGAATTAATGTTTTACATTCAACAGTAAGTACAATAGTTTGTACATGCATAACATTCCCCAGATTCCCATATAACAATACAACCCCCACTAGTTCCTCTGAATCGTTTATTAAGGCATGTGTTTCAGTCTTGAACATTTGGTTTTTTTCCCCACCCCTCAAACAAGCTTTCATGTTACGGTGAATCTAGTTTGCTATATATTGATCCTCCACTGATATCGTGAGGGAGGCTTTTCATGGATGTAACATTCTCTAGCAGGCTTGGTGGGAGACGAGGGGTGTTTGTTTCATAGAAGTCATTGCCCATTACTAAGCTAAATCTTTATAGAGAAGAGAACTTCACTTTAGAGCTACTGTTAGTTATAGAAGCATGTTTAGGCACACTCTAAGTGGGTAACACCTACTGCTTCTCAAGCTTTTGTTTTAAATATGTTGTAATGACATATTTTTGTTTTCTTTTGCTTCAAGAATAGTTTAAATAAGCAAAAGAAATGAGGACTTGTTAGCAGCCAAAATAGAATTTGGAACTATTTAGTTTTGATAATTCAACATTGTAAATAGATTACATAAAGGTTTAACATTTTTTGAATCCACATTCCAAGGAGAAACAAATGGTTTAAACTTTGAAACACAGATAAGAATTGGGCTACTTGGCAGTTTCTTTGAATAATAGATAATCTCTTGCTTTATATCTCACCTAAATTTATGTTAGAAACTATTGGATATTAGATTTTATTTTCTAAACTGTGATAGATGGATTTTAAAAATTCATCCATTTAATCTCTCAGTTTTAGCTCACCTATATCATTCATGTATGTATTTAACAAACATTACTGACACCATAATATACTCAAGGCTAGATTGTGAGAATCTCTGAGGTAACAATTCATTTACCATTAATATTCTATATAATTTACAGTGTGTTTGGGGAGGAGGAGAAATAGTAAATATGGCTTATTCCTTTTGAAACACTTTTAAGTAGTTTTCCTCACACATGAATCCTAGTTAGTCACAAATATGCTGGATATCTTTGTACTTGCCTTTTCCCCCCCTAAAATCCCAGATAAATTGGACATTGGATGGATGGTAACAAGAATCAAGATTCATCACGTAAGAGTGTGGTGTTCAGGAGACAGAGATTGAAATACAGAATTCCAGAGGTTCAATAAAATGGGAGTCTTTGAGGCTGAATTAAAAAATTAATTTATTCCATTTTTTTGCTCCTGAACCCATCTTGGGTAACTCACACCCTCTTCTATGGTGCTGTCCTACTATATGCTAATTTGGTCTCAACAGCATCCCCCTCCCTTTCCTGTCTTGGGAAGGACCACTTTGTTATTCTTGCTCATGTTCATCTCAATCAGTTTCTCCAGAGACCAGATTATTAATAATAGATGACTTATTATCCATTGACCAAAGACAGACAACAATAGGTAATTAGTAACAGTGTTGATAAATTGCATTTTCAGGGGTTGTGGGGGGTAAGGCCAGTTATTATGAATAGTACTTTAAACAGGGTCTTTTAAGTTTGGGATGGAATCTGAATTTGTTAAGACTGAAAAGTTGACACAAGTGGAACCATGTTTAACTGGAACTGGAGCGGACATTGCAGAGGAATTATCTTATACGTACAGGGTCAAACATCAACATTCCATGAAGATAGAAAGAACAAGAATATCCTGTTTGAAAAGTCTTATAAATGAACGTTCACCTCGTGACCCCATCACTTTGCCTCTTACCTGGTGACCAACTCACACCTGTACTGCCTCCTCTTCTTTCTCTGACAACTCCTATCTTTTGCACCTCCCTTGGACATGTTCTAAATATCCACCTAAATATTTGTACTTTGAGTTATAGTTCTCTGCTGTTCCCAACTCAGTGTCTTGCCTGCTAATCTTGCTGTTCTATGGTGAAAGGATAAAAGGACAGTGGAGAATAATTTAGAGATTTAAAGGAAAAATATAAAGAACAAAGAGACCTTTTGGCTGGCAGCTGAAAAGCTTCATTTGCAGACAAGAAAATATATAGTGGAAGTTCTTATTAAGTTTTTCTCTAGCATTATAGGTAATTTTGTTTTTCCATTTTTGTAGTTGAAATTTTCTTGACTCCTTTATGCTTCTGAGAATTGCAGTTGACTTTAGAGCACATAATGACCAAATAATAAGTCCTTATTACAGCTGGTACAAGGAAAACTATGCTATTTATATGGGTTATGATGTTAATAGTAGTTGCTACTTGCTTAACATCTGCTATGCCTTAAATGTTTCCTTATGCCATCTTACATGTTTAGTCTTTGACCTACTAGTAACATGATTTAGTGGATAGTTATGGTTTGCATTTTCTTGATGTTGAATTGATACATCTTCCTATTTAATCATCGTCATTGGCAAACTGTAGTTATGAGGTGATGTTAATTAAATATAAAGGGAGCTGGGAAACATCCTGCCACTGAACGATCTATTTCCATAGTACTAGAGACAAAAAACTGTACTTTGAGAGAGCACACATTTAACACACAAATGGCTAGATTGGCCACATAATCAAGAAGACAGTATGCAGTATGTATCCCTGCTATATAATTCAGAAAACTGAGGTGTAGAGAAATTAAATCGCTTGCTCAGTGGTATACAAACAGAAGTAGGTTATAAAAACTAGAGGCCAGATGATTTTTCTGTTATTTTTTGTATATGATTTAATTTTATTTTCAGGCCAAGTATCTTTTTTTATTTGTGATTTAATATTGATTTACAAAATTACAAGATGACAGTCACAATTCTGCTCCATTCCCACCACCAGAGCTCTCTATCCCCATCTCTGCCATTGGAAACTACAGCAGTTCTCCTAAGGTGCAGATATGGGTAAACCGTTATTTCTACAACTGTCTATATTTGTATGTATTTTACTCCTTGCCCCCATTTTTGCCTCCAAGGTTATTGCTGGGGCTTGGTGTCTACATTATGAATCCACTGCTCCTAGAGGCCATTTTTTTCCATTCTTGTTATTGGATAGGACTGAAAGAAATAGAGAGAGGAGTGGAAGACAGAGGGGAGAGAAAGAAAGACACCTATAGAACTGCTTCACCGCTTGCAAAGCAACACCCTTGCAGGTAGGGAGCCAGGGTTTGTATCACTACACCACCACAAATGTGCCACCTCCCTTTAACACACTTCATTGGGCCTCCTTCACCTCAGCCTCAGTTCTGCATCCAAGTTTTAGGGTTTGGCTTTATCTACACCTTTGTCTTGTTTCTATTTTACATAGAAGTTTAATACCATCTGGTATTAAACTTTTCTTTTGATTTATATAAATTAGAATGACCCTCTCCAACTTCATTCTTATTGTTGCAAATGATATTATTTTATTCCTTTTTTCTTATAGTTGAGTAATATCCTGTAGCATAGAAGTACCACATTTTCTTTATCCACTGTTACTGGGCACTTGGGTTGTTTCCATAGTTTGACTATTGTGAACAGTGAACATAGGTGTGCATATATCTTCGCAGATTAATGTTTTGGTATTATTTTTCCTCCAGGGATACCGCTGGGACTTAGTGCCTGCACTACAAATTCACTGCTCCTTAGAGGCTATTTTTTTCCCCATTTTGTTGGCCTTGTTATTGTTATTGTTGTTATTGGATAGGGCAGAGAGAAATGGAGAGAGGAGGGGAAGACAGAGAAGGGGAGAGAAAGATAGATACCTGCAGACCTGCTTCAGTGCTTGTGAGGTGACCCCCCTTGCAGGTGCAGAGCCAGGGGCTCCAACTGGGATCCTTACTCTGGTCTTGCACTTTGCACCTTGTGCGCTTAACCTGCTGCGCTACTGCCTGGCCCTGAAATATTTGTGTGTTTTAAAACTGTGTCCACGCATATATCAGCTGACTATTCTGATAGAGTATGGATAAGCTGCTGGTATAGTGTTTTATTTTGGGAATGAGGACATTAAGGTGTGTGGAGTTAAGCATTTTCTAAGATGGAGTAGAAGCTGTACACATTGGAATCTAGAACTTTCAGCTAATTCATCATATCTCTTCTTGTGAGCAATGATGATTACAACTTTGCCAAATTGGACACTCATATTCATTGTGTACTCATATGTATCTGTTGAATGAATATTATGTTATACCCATGAAATGACCTATGAAAAAAATGTTATAAAACTACACAAAGCAATCAGGAAATATCAGTTCTCTTTGAAAAGGACTGCTCTTTCTCTAGGTTCGTGCTGTCATCCACACACTGGCTGCTCTTTGTTTAGCCCTGACTCACTTTGACTTGAACTGTGGTGACTCCTGGCAACCTTAACTGGCCCTATCCAGATAGCATTAAATAACTCTTCACCATGATGTTGTTTCCTTATTTCCTTATGTATTTATTTTAATTTTATTTTTTTATTACTACCAGGGTTTAAGGAACCCACAAGTGGCCATATTTTTTATTTTCTTTCTATTTTATTTGATATTTTATTTGATAGGACAGAGAAATTGAGAGGGGAGTTGGAGATAGAGAGGAAGAAGGAACAATACCTGCAGGCTTGCTTCACTGTTCATGAAAGTGTGCTCTCCCCCCCCCCCCCCCCCGCTGCAGATGGGGAGCAGGGCTCTAACTTGGGTCCTTGCACCTTATAATGTGTACACTCAACCCAGTGAGTCATTGCTGCCCCAGTTTCCTTATGTCTGACACTCAGGCTTTCCAGGTTGTCTAAGCTCCCCCAGCCCTATGAATTTACCAGTCTTGTGTGGATCTCTCCTGACCAACCTTCCTGCCTGACTGAACTCAGTGCAGTACAAATTTAGATATAAACCTGGATGTGCCGTTGGCAGATGACTGATATGAGGACAAAAGGTAATGATGTTTTAAATGTGGAATTCCTGTGACCCAGGATTTTTAAAGAAAACAGGAATCACTTTATTCCCTTCATGCTTATTGGAGCAAATCATTAGTGTGTTGTATGCCAGCTATCTAGTTAGGTCAAGCTTTACTGCAGCCAGAACTGATTTTTCACAAACATGAAAGCAGGTGCAAACAACATAAAAATAGCCTGGAATGGAAATAATTACTACTTCATATGATCAAGAAAGGCATATTTTTGTGCCATAAAACCCCCTTGTTACTTGGCAAGATTTCTAATTACCACTGCTCAGAAAAAAAATGAGTTGATGCATTAGCTGAAGTTTCTGGATTCCAATGTTTAAAGTTGTTTACTAGGGTTTAGAAATATGCTGAAAATTATCTTTATAAGTCCAAGATAGCTTCAAAGATAGAAGTTGTTGCTTCAGTGGTGCATAAAACATTGCTTAAATCCTTTTGTTTTACTTTTGAGCTCATTTTTTAATTTTTAAAAAATATTTATTCCCTTTTGTCACCCTTGTTTTATTGTAGTTATTGTTGTTATTGATGTCGTCATTGCTGGATAGGATAGAAGGAAATGGAGAGAGGAGGGGAAGACAGAGAGGGGGAGAGAAAGACAGACACCAGCAGACCTGCTTCACCGCCTGTGAAGCGACTCCCCTGCAGGTGGGGAGCTGGGGGCTCGAACCGGGATCCTTAAGCAGGTCCTTGCGCATTGTGCCATCTGTGCTTAACCCGCGGTGCTACCGCCGGACTCCTTGAGCTCATTTTTTTAAAGGGAGAGAATACATCCAGAAATGTAGAAATTAACCCTAATCTTTTTTCCTTTTTTTAAATTTTTTAAAATTTATTTTAAAAAGGAGACATTAATAAACCCATAGGATAAGAGGGGTACAATGCCACACAATTCCCACCACCAGATCTACATATCCCATCCCCTCCTCTGGTAGCTTTCTTATTCTTTATCCCTCTGGGAGTATGGACCTAAGGTCATTGTGGGATGCAAAAGGTGGAAGGTCTGACTTCTGTAATTGCTTCCACACTGAACATGGGTGTTGACAGGTCAATCTATACTCCCCGACTGCCTCTCTCTTTCCCTAGCAGGGTAGGGCTCTGGGGAATCAGAGCTCCAGGACACATTGGTGGGATCATCTGTCCAGGGAAGTCTGGTCAGCATCATGCTGGCATCTGGACCTGGTGGCTGAAAAGAGAGTTAATATACAAAGCCAGACAAATTGTTGACCAATCATGGACCTAAAGGCTGGAATAGCACAGATGAAGTCTTGGGGGATACCTACTGTCGACTGTTGTGTACTTTTGCTTTCAGGTATATATTTGCCCTAGTTTATGGATATGTGTGAACATATGCTCTATCTCATGGGACCTGGTCTATATCTAGGTTTTGGGACTTTGTTAGGAAGTGAACCACCTGAAATGGAATTAGAGAATACTATGAAAGGGAAGGTCTCACCTGAGTAATGAAGCTGAAGGGTTGTCATTCCACACCTGAAGTCTCTGGACACAATCTGAAGTGAAGCATGCTGAGGTGGTACTTGTTGCGTTGATTAGGTTGGGATCGGCAGATGCAATATTATTTGGTATGAATTGAGAGAAGCATGCAGGAAAGTGTGCCCCACCCTAAGGCTCCAGGACTGGGGGAAATAAAGGCTCTATAGTGGAAATGTAAGGTTTCTGCTGTCTTAGGGTTCAAGAAGACAGTAGATAGTTATTGTTATAATCAGGTTACTTGGTAATTGGGTTAAATTTGAAAAATCCCTTTGTTAGGATTTGCTGTATAATTCTCAACATCACCATAATTTATGTCCTTTGACATTATTTGTATATAGCTGTGCCACTGGTTGCTTCTGTTCTCCCTGGTCTAGGCTTTTGAGAGAGTCAACGTATCAAAGACTCAGCCTATATATTAAAAAGACTCAGTCTGTGCTTTAAAAAGTTTGAGACATACAATCAATTTTCCCCTCTCATATTAATTAGTGATTTATATTACTACAAATTAATAGGAGTGTAGATAAACACCATTCCCACCACCAAAAGACTGTGTCCCATCCCACCCACCCACACCCATACCCCCGCCACCCGAGAAGCCAAATATCTACCCTCACCCTCACCCCAGGGTTTTTACGTTGGTGCCCTACTCCAGATTTAGTCAAATCCTGCTTTTAGTTTTCCTTTCTGTTCTTCTTTCTCAACTTCTCTTTATGAGTGGGATCATCCCATACTCATCTTTATCTTTCTGACTTAGCTCACTTAACATAATTCCTTCTAGTTCCATCCAAGATGGGTCAGAGAAGGTGGGTTCATTGTTCTTAATAGCTGCATAGTATTCCATTGTGTATATATCTCACAGCTTTCTCAGCCACTCATCTGTTCTTGGGCACCTGGGTTGCTTCCAGGTTTTAGCTATTAGGAATTGTGCTGCTATTAACATAGGTGTACACATATCTTTTTGGTTGGGTGTTATGGAGTCCTTGGGGTATATCCCCAGGAGAGGAATTACTGGGTCATATGGAAGATCCATGTCTATCCTTGTGAGAGTTCTCCAAACTGCTCTCCACAGAGGCTGGACCAGTTTACATTCCCACCAGCAGTGCAGAAGGGGTCCTCTATCCCCAAAACCTCTCCAGCATTTGTTGCTGCTGTCCTATTTGATGTATGTCATTCTCACAGGGGTGAGGCGGTATCTCAGTGTTGTCTTTATTTGCATTTCTCTGACAATCAGCGACCTGGAGCAATTTTTCATGTGTTTGTTAGCCTTTTGGATCTCCTCTGGAGTGAATGTTCTGTTCATATCCTCTGCCCATTTTTGGATGGGGTCATTTGCTTTTTTGTTGCTAAGTTTGCTGAGCTCTTTGTATATTTTGGTGATTAGTCTCTTGTCTGATGTATGGCATGTGAAGATCTTTTCCTATTCTGTGAGGGGTCTCTTTGTTTGTGTGATAGTTTCTTTGGCTGTGCAGAAGCTTTTCAATTTGATGTAGTCCCATTGATTTGTTTCTGCTTTAGTCTTCCTTGCAGTTGGGTTTGTTTCATCAAAGATGTCCTTGAGGTTTAGGTGGGAAAATGTTCCACCAATGTTTTCCTCTATTTGATAGTTTCTGGTCTAACATCAATGTCCTAGATCCATTTGGAATTGATTTTTGTTTCTAGTGAGATAAGGTGGTTCAGTTTCATTCTTCTGCATGTTTTAACCCAGTTTTCCCAGCACCACTTATTGAAGAGAGCCTCCTTCCTCTATTTAATACTTTGGGCCTCCTTATCAAAGATTAGATGTCCATAGGTGTGGGGGTTTAGTTCTGGGCTTTCAATTCTGTTCCACTGGTCTGTGTGCCTATTTTTGTTTCAGTACCAGGCTGTTTTGATGACGATGGTGTTATAATATATTTTGAGCTCTAGGAGTGTGATGCCTCCATTTCTGTTTCTTTTCCTCAATATTGTTTTGGCAATTCTGGGTGTTTTCTGGTTTCAGATAAATGATTGTAGTTTATGTTCTATTCTATTAAAGAAGCTTGGTGGAACTTTGATGGGTATTGTGTTAAATTTGTATATGACTCTAGGGAGAATATTCATTTTGATTATATTAATTCTTCCAATCCATGAGCATGGGATGTCTTTCCATTTCTTAGTATCATTTTTATTTTTTTGAATAGTGACTCATAGTTTTCAGTATACAAGTCTTTCACTTCTTTTGTCGCCATCATTCCTAGGTATTTTATTGATTTTGCTGTAACAGTGAATGGGAGTGATTTCTGGATACCTCCTTCTTCACATTTAGTGTTTGCCTAAAGAAATGCCACTGATTTTTGCTCATTAATTTTGTAGCCTGACACCTTACTATATTGCCTAATAACTTCCAGTAGCTTGTATTTTCTTTGAGGTTCGCCTCTGTTGTTTCCCTAATTCTGATAGCCCTTTCCTCCATAATTGTCTTCATTTCTGTGATTATTAAGTTTACTATTGCTTGCATACTTTTTTTTAATCTATGGTTACTTCTGACTGATTTGGACTTTCTTCTGGTCTGCTGTCCCGATTCAATGTGGTAGCAGTTTTATTTGCTCTTGATTTAACCATTTTTTTTATAGATGTGGTTTTTATTTTTCTGTTCTATTGTTCTTCAGTTGTTGTGTTTTGAATACAAGCCACACTATACTAAAGACCTTTATGACAAGTGCAGTCACCAACCTCAGAAATTACAACAGTAGAATCTGAGGCAAGGATTGATGCAGTTCAACCAATACCATTTAGCCAAACAACACCTCCAGTCCAAGAAAAAATAGCAACCAAACAAAAGAAAAAGAGACAGGAAAAAAGGGAAAGCAAGAATCGACAATTATGCAAATCTACTGTCCACTGTAAATTCTAGGGATAGAAAGGGGAGAAAGGGAAGGAGAGAAGAAACAAACACATAGAGTCCACTCCATGTCAGATTTCTTCCCCAAAATAATTCATAAGCAAGTATCAAAAATTCAGAAAACAAAAGAAAGAGGGAGGAAAAAAATTTAAAAAAAAGAAAGAAAGGAAGAAAGAAGAAAAAAGGAAGAGCAGTGAAAGGAAAGAGTTTTTTTTTTTTTAATTAGCTAGGAGGAAGGAAAAAGGAGAGTGGAGAGAAGAGGTAGAGAGAAACAAGTTCCTCTCATAATGGATAGGACAGCCAGTCACCTAGCAATGGAAAAAAATAACAACAGTTAATTTTGGTCAACCTGAAGAAGGTGGATGGGAAAGGGACACGTATATATAATAATAGTAGTAATAAAATAAAGTATAATAGAAAACCCCTAATCGTCAGTTTGCAGCTTGGACCACTCGATTGGATGCAGGCAGGCTGAGCCTGAGCCTGAGCAAAGACAGCCAATTTTAAGAAGTATCCAAAAAAAAAAAAAAAAAAACCCTCCAGGTAGACTTTCCCAGGCAGGGATGAGGCTCTGATTGGTCAGGTATTTTGTCACTCAAACAGAGCTCCAGCCACTTAAAAATGAAAAAGAGAAGTTAAAGGAAGAGGCTTAGAATGACACCCCTTGTGAGCCAGGAATCTTGGTAAGGAGAATAGCTCAGTGGGGAGCCTACTAGGAGGGCCTGTGCTGTGCCTGAATAACCCTAATCTTAACAGCTGAATCTCTCTTTAAATTCCATTCAATTATACAAACAGCTATCTTCACTGTAAGGTAAAATAATTTGTATCACAAAATCAAGACATTTTATAATTAGAAGATTTTTAAAGCATCAACCATGCTAGGGTATACTTTTTACCTTAAGTAGAACATTAAACTAAAAATGCAAATAAAGAAATACTTTATATAATTTAAATTTAGATAATTTTAAATTATTAGACTTTAATATAATTAGACTTTAATTTAATATAAATAGACTTTAAATAATTAGACTTTCCATACATTCTCAAAATTTTAATGTTGCTTTGGGTGTGGTGCATAATATATATATTTCCTTTAATTAATTTATGTATCCCCTCATAACAGACAAAAAAATTTTTTGTGCCTCCAGGGTTATCTCTGAGGATCAGTACCTGCACTACAAATCCACTGTTCCTAGAGACCATTTCCCCCTTTTTTTTCCCTTGTTCATTTTTGCTGTTATTATTGCTGTCATTGTTGTTGGATAGGACAGAGAGAAATCAAGAGAGGAGGGGAAGACAGGGAGAGAAAGATAGACATCTGCAGACCTGCTTCACCACCTGTGAAGGGATCCCCCTGCAGGTGGGGAGCCTCAAACTGAGATTCTTAAGGTCCTGGTGCTTCGCTTAACCCACTGCACTACCGCCTGGCCCCCAACAGAGAAACTTTTTTTTTTTTTTTTTAATATTTGGGAAAGATGACTAATCTGAGATGATTCAACTAGAATGTGATTGAATGATAGGCTTATCAGCCACCAATGCTAGCAGTTCTTTTTTTTTTTTTAACATTTATTTATTTATTTCCTTTTGTTGCCCTTGTTTTATTGTTGTAGTTATTGATGTCATTTTGGATAGGACAGAGAGAAATGGAGAGAGGAAGGGAAGGTAGAGGGGGAGAGAAAGATAGACACCTGCAGACCTGTTTCATCACTTGTGAAGCAACTGCCCTGCAGGTGGAGAGCCAGACAAACATTTTTAAGATTATTCATTTTAACTGTTTGGACAAGAAAGAAAGTCAGTATATATTATGAGTATTCTTCTTAAGCTTAGAAATAGATGTTGGATCACCAGAATAGCTCACTTGGATAGTGCACTGCTTTGCCATGTATGTAGCCCAGGTTTGAGTCTGGCCCCCACCACACTGAAGGAAGCTTCAGTGACATAGTGTTCTCTCTCATTCTTTTTTTGTTGTTGTGTAAATATTTATTTATTTTCTTTTTGTTGCCCTTGTTTTTACTGTTGTAGTTTTAAAATTTTTTTTTTCATTGTTGGATTGGACAGAGAGAAATAGAGAGAGGAGGGGAAAACAGAGAGGGGGTGAGAAAGACAGCCACCTACAGACCTGCTTCAATGCTTGTGAAGCGACTCCCCTGCAGGTGGGGAGCTGGGGGCTTGAACCGCTCTCTCATTCTTGCTCTTGCTCTCACTCTCTTGCTAACCTGTATTTTTGCCTCTCTATCCAAAAAACAACAACAACATGTAATTATCCTCTAATGTCAATTTTTCAAACCAAATATGAGTCAACAATCATGTTCTAGTATTTACAAATTTCAAAAATGAGTACTGAGGGGCCAGGCAGTAGTGCCGTGGGTTAAGTGCACATGGTGCCAAGTACAAGGATCTGCGTAAGGATCCTGGTTCAAGTCCCCGGCTCCCCACCTGCAGAGGGTCGCTTCATGGACGGTGAAGTAGGTCTGCAGGTGTCTTTCTCTCTCCCTTTCTGTCTTCTCCTCCTCTCTCGATTTCTCTCTGCCCTACCCAACAACAACAATGGCAAAAATAACAGTAACAACAACTAGGGCAACAAAATGGAAAAATGGCCTCCAGGAGCAGTGGATTCGTAGTGCAGGCACCGAGCCCCAGCGATACCTCTGAAGGCAAAAAATAAACAAAACAAAAAAATTACTGAATGTGTTTCTAATAATTTCTTGGTTTACTTATATTTTTGTTCTTCATTTTTTTAAATTTAACTTCCTTTCATCATCCTACAAAATGTTCAAACTGAAACATCTATCAGAAGTGATGCTTTCCCTGTTAGTCTCTGTTACTGATTAAATGAGCTCTAAAACTAGTTACATCTTTTTGAAAAGATTATTTCTTGATACAGCAATGCTTTTAGTCTTACTATAAAATACATACATCCCAATATTAACTGCCTGCCAAGTAGCAGCAGCAAGGAAAGCAAATGTCTTAGCTGGTGGAGAGGGTTCTCTACAGTAATAGTTTGCCTTCTACTTCTCCATTCCCCCTTCGTCTGTGCCATCATTCCTGCTAGGCCTTGCAGATTCTTCCTCTACTGTACATCTGAATAATGATGCTCCTTGAAGTCCCTAGATGCCCACCCATCCACCCCCACCCCCAGTGCAGGGACTCTCCTCTTGACTTCTTGCTCTGAATCTAGAGTAGGAAGGAGAGACTAGGATGGCAGAGAGAGCCCTTTTGTGGGATCCTTTGCAAGTTGATGGCTATCTTGTTTGCTTGGATACTACTGTCTTAGCTCACTCTCTTTGTGGCCTGCAGAAATGGTGATGGGTGATGGCAGTCCCTTGTGCAATGACAGTAGCTTTACCTTGTCTTAGAGTCATACCACAGCTGCCCCCGGGTTATCATCCTTATACATTACTTATGGCATAGGAGATGATCCTAACATCCAGAAGCCAGGAACCTTATGGGGGTGTGTGGAGATTCTCAAAATGAATGTTCCTTTAACTATTTTTATGAGGGGGCCTGGTGGTGGTGCACTTGGTTGAGCGCATATGTTATGATGCGCAAAGACCCAGGTTGAAGCCCCTGGTCCCCAACTGCCAGGGGAAAGCTTTGCGAGTGGTGAAGCAGTGTCGCAGGTGTCTCTCTGTCTCTCTCCCTATCGTCCCCTTCCCCTCTCAATTTCTGGCTATGTAATAAATAAATATTTTTTAAAATTAGTTTTATTAAGTGATTTTGCCACCAGGCTTATTGCTTGGGCTTGGTGCCTGCATGATGACTCCATTGTTCCCGGTGGCCTTTTTCACCCATTTCCCACCCTCCATTTCATTTTGATAGCACAGAGAGAAATGGAGAGGGAAAGAAGAAATGGAAGAAGGAGAACCACACATACCTGCAGACCTGCTTCACTACTCCTGAAGCTTCCTGCCTGCCAGGGAGGACCAGAGGCTTGAACCAAGACTCTTGGACATGGCAGTGTGTGTGTGTGTGTGTGTGTGTGTGTGTGTGTGTATACATTCGTGCATGTACACTGTACCAGGTGTGCCACTGCCCAGCCCGTTCCTTTAATTCTTTATAGTTACTCATAAGGAAAGAAGGAATGAAGCAAGGAAGAGAAGGAGGGAGGAAAAGGAAATTATTTATTTATTTATTTATTCACTTTTGTTGACCTTGTTTTATTGTTGTAGTTATTGTTGTCACCATTGTTGGATAGGACAGAGAGAAATGGAGAAAGAAGGGGAAGACAGAAGGGGGAGAGAAAGATAGACCTGCTTCACTGCTTGTGAAGTGACTCTCCTGCAGGTGGGGAGCTGGAGGCTCAAACCAGCGTCCTTACCCCAGTCCTTGCACTTTGTGCCACCTGCGCTTAACCTGCTGCACTGCCACCCGACTCCCTAGGAAGGCCATTTCTTTGCTGTGAATACTTTAAAAAGTTGTACTAGTACATGTTTGTTGTTTTCAGCGGGCTGGCTTCACGGGTGGGTAACAGACGACCCAGGACTCATGGCTGGGTTGTACGCAGTATCTCTTTATTCATGCAGGACGCAGCGCAATCTATACCAAGCTAAGCTAAACTAACAACAACAAACAACAATCTTGTCCTTATAAATATACTAGCCCAGTAGGCTGGGAACAGGATGCGACGCAGAGAGGGTGGAGAGAAAAGTGACTGGTGAAAATCAGTGTGAGACAAGGAGAGGGGGCGGAGCAAAAACATATCATGAACCAGTGGGGATTGAACCAATGCCCTGTAGTGGTTATGTAAATAGAATACAGTGGTTATGTAAATAGAATACAGTGTTAAGCAGGGGGTATTAAACCAATGAAACAGAAGGGGTCTCATGCATACCAACACATGTTGTGTATTCTCTGTAAACTGCTTGAAATTCCTTATGTAAGGTGGTAGAAGGTAGAATAGGCACATAAACACTGAACTCCACAACTGTGATTCCCTCTGCTAATAGTTCAACCTCCCTCCCATTAATATTCTCTTTCTCGCACTCCTGCCAGCTGGATGTAGCTACTCTTTCCCCACCTACCTGTTCAGTTTCCCCATCACCATATTGCCAACCATAGTGTTCTTCAGTGCATCACTTGAAATGCTGTTTAACTTAAGAAGAACATGTTTAGGGCTCCTACATGAGAGTGGTCTTGTGTTCCTCAGTGAATCCTGAGCTTCCTGAAATGTATATGCCCCATTGGCTTGTGCTTAAAAATCGTAATGCACTTGTGTCCCCATGTTCTCATGTTGAACATTTCACAAGACATGTGTATGCATTCTTTCTTTAAAAAATGTTCTGAGAGATAAGGAAGTACTAAGTAAGACAAGGAATGATATACTTACCTGGTGGAGTTGTGCATTTGTTTCTGAACACAATCTATGGGAAACTCTCCTTCCTGTTAGAAGTTAAAGAGAGGGGACTAGTCAGTACAGTGAACTGGGCCACCACATGGGAGCAGCTGTAGTGGTGAAGCTTCACAGAAGGTGGTGCTGTAGAATTTCCCCTTCTCCTGGTATGCCCCTGCTGCTCGACCTCTCTCCCTCTTTCCTTTTTCTTCTTCTTTTTTTTTTTTTTTTGCCTCCAGGGTTACTGCTGGGGCTTGATGCCTCCATTACTAATCCACTGCTGCTGGAGGCTATTTTTCCCATTTTGTTGCCCTTGTTGTTGTTATTATTATTATTGTTGTCACTGATGTTGTTGTTGGATAGGACAGAGAGAAATGGAGAGAGGAAGGGCAGACAGAGAGGGGGAGAGAAACATAGACACCTGCAGACCTGCTTCACCACTTGTGAAGAGACCATCCTGCAGCTGGGGAGCCAGGGCCTCGAACCTGAATCCTTACCCCAGTCCTCGCGCTTTGTGCCACGTGCACTTAACCTGCTGCACTACTGCCTGACCCCCTCTCTTTCCTTTTCTATCTAAAAGAATAAAATGTTTGTCAGGAGTGATGCAGTCATACAGGCATGGAGCTCTACTGAGATCCCAGGTAACAAAAGAAAAAAAAAGCAAACAAAGTCAGCCAGGCTCATCTTGGTTTGATTGTAGTGGTTTCTACATACCAACAAAAAAGTGCTTTGTCAGGATCAGCTGGAGGATGCCTTTTCTTCAGTCACACTTGGCTTTTTGCCAAAGCTAGTTTGAGATTAGTTTTCTCTGCCACATGGAGAAAGCATGCCAGCTTATCTGTATACAAGGTAATACAACAAGCAATCAGGAATGTTTGTGTTTCCTATGCTCTTCTTGGTTAAAGATTGGGTTAGAACAAAAGCACAGAAATGAGAGAATGAATATGGAGTCCTACAAATTAAGAAAAAAAATTCAGTAGTTCAGTGTTCAGAAACACACACACACACACACTAAAGTAAAACTGTGAATACTTAATATTGTTGAAAGATTATAGAAATTAGAGAAATGTAGATAGCTGTTTAACAGGGGAGATAGAAGCCAAAAAGATTGTATGTGTGTGTGTGTGTATGTGTGTGTGTGTATGTGTATGTGTATGTGTGTACTTGTGCACATGTGCACATGTGTACTCGTATGAGGCTACATTTGCATGAAGGTGTGCGTGTGCAAATGTAATGTGTATAGGTGAGACTATGTGCACACTTTTGTCTGAATGGGTGCATGTGTCAATGTTTGCCTTTGTGTCTGAATGTGTCATATTCATGCATTGAGTAGGGGGAGAGAGTTGAAGAGGAATAAGAAAGCCACAAGGAGAGACAGCTCACAGCAATGCCCTCCCAAATATATAGAGAATTTTAAACTTTATGCCTCAGTCCTCTACATTTATAGTGTTTTCTATTTTCTATTCTTCTGCTCCTTACTATGTATCATCTGATAAGCTATATTGCTACAGGGAGAAATCCACACTAACTTTCCAACCTCATTGCAGAGCAGCAGCATTTAGGAGGTCAGCAAAAAGTAACTAGACAATGTATGGCATAATACATCTCTCTTTTTTGGGTGGTGGTTCTTTTTTTTCCTCCAGGGTTATTGCTGGGCTTGGTGCCTGCACCATGAATCCACCGCTCCTGGAGGCCATCCCCCCACCCTTTTGTTGCCCTTGTTGTAGCCTCGTTATGGTTATTATTATTGCCCTTGTTGATGTTGTTCGTTGTTGGATAGGACAGAAAGAAATGGAGAGAGGCACCTGCAGACCTGCTTCACCGCCTGTGAAGCGACTCCCCTGCAGGTGGGGAGCCGGGGGCTCGAACTGGGATCCTTATGCTGGTCCTTGTGCCTTGTGCCACATGCACTTAACCCCCTGGGTGGTGGCTCTTTTGCTTCTGTGTAGAAGCTTTTCAATTTTATGTAGTCCCATTGATTTATTTTGTTTACCTTGCAAATGGACTTATCACTGAGGGTACCTTTAGAACAGATTGAGGGAGTTGGGCGGTAGCGTTGCAACAGGTTAAGCTTAGGTGGTGTAAAGCGCAAGGACCTGCATAAGGACCCCAGTTTGAGCCCCCAGCTTCCCACATGCAGGGGAATTGCAGGGAATTATCTCCCCCTCTCTGTCTTTCCCTTCTCTCTCCATTTCTCTGTGTCCTATCCAACAACAATGACATCAACAGCAACAATAATAATTACAAAAATAAAACAACAAGGGCAACATAAAGGAATAAATATGTATTTTTCAAAAACTTAAATTGAAGAGAGTTCTGTGAATGTTTTTTCCCCTAAATATTGCATCCTTTCTGGTCTAACATCTAAATCCTTGATCCATTTGGAGTTAACTTTTGTGTGTGGTGAGATGTGGTGGTCTAGTTTCTTTCTTCTGCATGTTTCAACCCATTTTTCCCAACACCATTTGTTGAAGACACTCTTCATTTAATATTTTGGGCCCCCTCATCAAAAGTCAGATGTCCATAATTGAGGGGACTATGGAATCTCTTCTTTTTCTCTCTTTGTAAACATGCCCCAAAACCTTTTTAAAAAATTAAATAAGACATGTAAACATATAGAAAAGGTTATTGTGAAGAGATTGTGATACACAACATTTTAGTCAAATATTCTTGCTACAGAGAGACCAGAACTGGCCTGTGCCCCTTTCATCTCTTAGAATCTCACCAAGCATCCTGGAGCAGTAAATATACTGGATGGCAGCATTCATCTTTTCCCTGCTTGCAGGTGTGGCATTTGATCTCCTCTTGATCTAAGTTAGGAGTTGAATTGGTGGATATTTAAAATTTTTTATTGGGGGATTAATAGTTTGCAGTTGACAGAAAAGTCCAATAAGTTGTACATTCATGACATTTCCCAGTTTCCCACATAACAGTTCAACTCCCACTAGGTCCTCCTCTGCCATCATGTTCCAGGACCTGAACCTTCCCCCCGAATTGGTGGATTTTAGAAATTGTCTGAGACCAACCAGGCTAGGGTTTATTAAGATCATTCTATGCTTCCAAGGATGTGGAAAAGAGGTAGAGAATTATCTTTGCAGGATGACAGAGTGGGAGAGAAAGAAGCCAAGATTTCCACAAGGTACAAAGAGGATGGAGCAAAAAGAACAGAGGAATAAATGCTCCCTGCCTCCTGGCAGAGCCTTGGTCTGAAGACACTGGAGTTTCAGCAACACCAGCAAAAAGTCCTTGTTGCAGTCTGAATAGGAGCACCAGGGTGCTGGGCTTCCAACCACAGAAACTTAAGAACATTGGGCATCTCAGCAGGATCAGTGTGGATTCCTTATTGGAAGTGTTGTGTCCAGTATTCACTTTTCACAAAACCCCAGGACACTGGCACAGTGCTGGAGGACTGGTCTGAGTTTAACAAGAGAGACTACTGGCATAGGAGTTTACAATTTGATTTAAATTATTTTCAGGAAAAGAAGAAATGTAACATTTCTTGTATAAGAGGCTTATTATTATCATCATCATTTTATTTTCATATACAAAAAGATAAAATTGAAATAGTTCTAGATTTTTTCTCCTATTTTGTTGGGGTGTGGCCGCTTCTTCACACAGGGGGAAAAACTACATTCACATCGGTTTGAGGACCCAGTGCAGAGTTCAAGCAGCAAAACCCCAACTTAGCATCTGATTTAAAACTTGACACTCATTTCTAAAATTACCACAGTAAAAAAAGAGCAAAGACCCACTGCAAATGAATAAACTATGATACAATGTTCCTTCCAAAATGTTTCCATTTTTGCAACTCTAATTACATGGATGTCTGCTTTAGGCCAGAGCTTTGAAATACACTGTTAGTATTGTGAGTATAGAGATACTAAACAGAAGGAAAGATTGGAGGAAATCCCATTTTTATAGAATTAAAAAAAAATTCCCTTGTATTTTTTCATCCATTCCAGGGATATATTGTGTTCTTTCTCTTTTGTGGAGTATAGCACCACAATAAGTTAGCCAGCAATTATATTTGGTTGTCTGCTAAATTCTCATAAATGCCTTGATTACAGCAAAAGAATTTAAATGGATATTTACATTTATCTCAGGCAAAATATTCTTTCCATATCTTATTGTCATTAATTTGGACTTAACTAGTTTACTGTGAAAAGAAATTGCATGAGGCTAAGGAGAAATATTATGTTTGAGTAATTTCCTCTGCCATAAACATTGAATTAAATTTATATGCTAATTATGACAATAATGGCCCTTTGGATAATTCTACATTATAAGCATCAACTGAAATGAGGTTCCCAGTTGTCAAAAGGATCCTAGTTTGAGTAGTAAATGTGTGATTATAGTCATTATGTGCAAATTGTGATTATATTGTTCAATAAAGAAAGCATGCTGGGATTTACAACTTTCCTCGAAAAATCAATCAATGAATTAACACATCTTGAGCACCCACAGGGTTCCTAGAACTGAAAAACCAAATTACTTCATTAACCTGCAAACTATTGGCCAGTGGACTTAGCTATACAGTGACTTCATTTAAGCACAGCCCCAAGCACCTGGAATTTACCCTGTGCGTTCTACAATAGTATGAACCAGATATTAGAATTGAATGTTCCTCCCAGCTATATTACCTGCTGGCTATATAATAATATCCAGGACCCTCTATTTTTCTGATTAACATCCTAATTATGAAATGTAAATAATTGCCCTGCTACTTTAGGAATGATTTGGAGGAAACAAGAAATGGGGTATCACTTTGAAATTTACTAAACATTTAAGTGTAAAAATATTATTTCTCTGCTTCTTTTTTATCAATATTTATCCAAGGTTGTTTATTCTTATGAATTCTAATTTCACTCTATTTTCATAAATTATTATGAAAATAATTTCATATTTTCTTTTAAATCACCTCTGCTAAGTCAACAGTGGCCAAGTCTCTGTTGACAACTTTCTTAAAGAACTAATAGTAGCCACGATTCACTCATCAGTCTATCGCCCTTGAAGTGCTTTTACACTTAGCTTCTAGTATTTCATCTAATGTTTTCTCCATGTATTTTCTCTGATAGTTCTTTTTGCTCTGATACTGATTATTAGAATACCTAAGTGGTTTAATTATTAGATCCACTCTCTTCTTTCTCTACACTTGCTTTCTGCTCTCTGTGCTAAACACTGTCGTGATGTTAAATGTTATCTTCATTCTGATTATTTCCATAGTGGTGCAGTCCTCTCTTGCAAACTCTGGGGTTTTGTGTTCTTCTTTTTTTATTTTAATTTTTTATGTTTATTTATTTATTTATTTTCTCTTTTGTTGCCCTCGTTTTTTATTGTTGTAGTTATTATTGCTGTTGTTGTTGTCATCATTGTTGGATAGGACAGAGAGAAATGGAGAGAGGAGGAGAAGACAGAGGGGGGAGAGAAAGATAAACACCTGCAGACCTTCTTCACCTCTTATGAAGCAACTCCTCTGCAGGTGGGGAGCTGGGGGCTCCAATCGGGAGCCTTACACTGGTCCTTGTGCTTCACGCCATGTGCACTTAACCCACTGCACTACTGCCCAACTCCCATTTTGTGTTCTTCTGATAGCACCATTGACCTAGCTCATAATTCTTTTTTTTTTTTTTTGGTATAAAAATGTGTTTACACTTATCATCATTCTCTTCTCACATCCACTTTTCCCTATCTCAGTTAATGGCAGAGCCATCTTCCCATCTGCATTAGAAAAAATGAGAAACAAAATAGATATAGATGGTAGAGTAAGTAAATAGGTCAGGATATGTTCGCACAGTTGAACATCTTGCAATAATGAAAAGACTTATATAAAGCAAGACTATGTGCAAGAACATGGATGAAAACCACAAAAAAATTTAAAGTGGAGCTTTGGCAACATGGGTGTGTTTCATGATTATTTAAAATGATTTATTCTTTTCCATTTGAGAAATTCCACCCATTCTGTTATTAAAGAAGTTAGCCAATCCTCACTGCAGAGTCTAGTAAGGTAACAGTAGGGCAGTAGTAATAGTAAGATTCTATTTAAGAAGAAAAGTGAAGACAGATTTTTCATAAGGAGTCCAGAGTGTATACTGAACAGTGCTATTCATCATTTCATCTATTTGAGTGCAATTATAACTTAAACATTATATAGCTTATCTGGCACACAAGCAAATCTGTCCCCAAACTTAGAGTAGAGATTGATTAAGAACCTATGTCATTGGTTCATTTGATTCATTTCTTTTTTTCTTCATAAAATAAAACGTATCGACAAGACCATAGGACAAGATGGGTACAATTCCACACAATTTCCACTACCAGAGTTCCATATCCCATCCCCTCCCTTGAAAGCTTTCCTATTCTTTATCCCTCTGGGATTATGGACCCAGGATCATTGTGGGGTGCAGAAGGTGGAAGGTCTGGCTTCTGTAATTGCTTCCCTGATGAACATGGGTGCGGGATTATGTTAAAGCATGATAGAGCATAGGGGAACTCCTCCATCCTTGAGATGGAGGTCTGAAAAGACACCCCACCTGTCAGTCTCTCCCTTTCAAGGATAGAGCTTGGAGGGGAATGCTTTTCTGACTCAGTTTCCCCTTGTCAGTACTGCCAGGCTTCACAGAGGCCTGCAACCTCCCACACTTAACTCATTCCCCCGCTGTAGACCAAATGGTTGCCTCCTTGAAAGCTCACTTAAAGTTCACTATGTTCACTATAAGTTCACCATCTTTTGATCACATACAAAGTATACTTCACCATTGCCTTGCCAGTAACTTAACAATGAGACCCCCACACCTCACTTCCTGGATTCTTTGATCACCATGATTTACATCAAACTCTGCCCTTCTCTGTTTTATCTCACTCTACTGGTTTAACCTCCATGGTTTTCTTAATACCTTTAGATAATTAACAACTCTTGCTTCATGGTAACTAACTGCTTTGACCTTTTGGTATCTAATTAATTCCCGTCGTTCCTAGCCCTCCCCACCATGGGGGTACTGGTACTGACCTTTTGAAAACCCGTGATTACTGACATATGTGAAAAATGTCCTTTGTTCCACCTTGCTATATAAACTTTGCCATTTCTCTGAATAAATTGGAAGTTCATACCTGAATTTTTCCTAGCATTTCTTTCTGCATCACGTGATCACTAGAATAGGTGACAGGAAAGCCAGTGGCTTACGGCTGTGGCGAGGCCACCCACGTGAGCACCAGCACATGGGTGTTGGCAGGTTGACCATACTCCCAGCCTATCCTTATTTTTCCCTAGTGGTGCAGGGCTCTGGAGAGATGGGGTTACAGGACATTGGTGAGGTCCTCTGTCCAGGTAAGTCAGGTTGGCATCATGGTAGGATCTGTAACTTGGTGGCTGAAAAAGAGTTAAGATATAAAGCAGAGCAAATTGTTTAATAGTCAGGAACCTAAAGGCAAGAATATAGCAGATGAGTTTGGGGATCTCCATTTTGGAAAAAGCTAATAGGTCTATTTTAGATATATTCCAAAGGGCTGTGACTTCACTAGTTTTTGCCTGAGTCTGACATCTAATATGCAGGTGGGGAGACGGTGTCAGAGTTGGATATAGGGACAGAATGCTCGATAAGGGCAGAGAGTAGCTCCCAAATACGGGATAAGTATATAAGTGTCATTTTATGGTGTCCTTCTTCTTCTTTTTTTTTTTTTTTTTTTTAGGTCTTTATACTTGCTTGCTGTTTTGAGTCACTGCAAACTGTTGTGCAGTTTTGCTTTAAGGTGTATGTTTTCTCCTAACTTATGGGTAAATGTGCATATGTGTTCTGTCTCATGGGCCCTGATCTGCAAGAGCAAGTATTTATCCTTAAAATTTATCCCCCTGGGGAGGTCAGGTTGTAGTGCAGCAGGTTAAGCGCACATGGCATAAAGCGCAAAGACTGGCATAAGGATTCCGGTTCGAGCCCCCAGCTCCCCACCTGCAGGGGGTTCGCATCACAAGCATTGAAGCAGGTCTTCAGGTGTCTGGCTTTCTCTCCCCCTCTCTGTCTCCCCTCCTCTCTCAATTTCTCTCTGTCCTATCCAACAACAACACCAGTGGTGACAATAACAATAACAGCAAGGGCAACAATATGGGAAAAAACAGCCTCCAGGAGCAGTTGATTTGTGGTGCAGGCACTGAGCCCCAGCAATAACCTTGGAGGCAAAAAAAAGAAAAAAACTACCCCCCCCCCCCCGTGAGACAGAAGTAGACCACCCACTTAACAGATTTAACTTCTTCCCCAATTTGGCAAAATCCCTGAAGTACTTCCTGGCTCTGTGGAAATCTAGAGGTTGGTAAATGTATTTATACAGTTAGGATCTGTCACTGGCTTTTCTCACCTTGACTACTCTTTTTTCTTAATTCCTGAGATTTTGGTAACTTCCCTGCAATGGGTTGTATGAACCAATTCTTAGCCACAACCTTCTTTGTGTGAGATGATGAGGATGGAGACTGATGTAAGTGAGAATCATTGGGTAAGTTTTGCTTTCTAGATGCAGAGGGAGCTTGTCTGGGGCATAATAAGGATGCTGGCAGGTGCATTCTCCCAGTGATAAGCAGTGAACAGGAGGGCTAACACAAACTTACAGCAGACTGTGGAACAAAAGCTTAACTCAACCCTTTGTCCCTGTTGACATTGCTAAACAACAGCATTTGAGGGGATCAACTGCTTTTGGATTCCTTACAGCATGCATCATTAATTCCAGAAGCAAGACCCTAAAATAAAGCATTTCCAGAAGTATTAGGATTCAAAAGTTACATCTTACTCTTCCCAGAAACTCTTATCTGAGATCCCACAAAGAAGCCTACAGCAGAAAATATCACTGAAAAATAGTTGTTTGAAATTTGACTTAAGATCAATAATATATCTGGCTTAAGGAGAACTACAAAAGTAAGTCTTACATAAACAAACTCTCAGTGAACTGTAAAATCCTGATAAGCTGCCTATTTTCCAAAAAATAGGTGAAAACAAAAACTAGACAAAAATTCTAGCAATGAAGGGGCCTTTCAGCACAGATAAAATAACACAGGTTTGAGAGCAGAAGTTTCTGAAATTCATCCATGCTCTTTCAAAAAAATTACTGATCCTAAAATTCATGCAGCCTGGAATGTTCCTAGCCTTGACCACAGAATGCGAACTCAGACCTACAGGGATGCAGAGGCTCCTGTGCTGTGGGCCCCAGATCAAATTGATGGGGTTTACAATTAATAATATTCTTATATTTTTACCATATTTGGGAGCTACTCTCCTCTCTGATCCAGCTTTCTAGTCCTTTTCCCAACTATGACACCATCACCCCAGACAATACCTTGGGTCCACCTGAATATCAGATGTCAGGCTCAAGCAAAAAGTAGCCAAGTCATGGGCCCCTTGGAATATATCTAAAATAGACCTACTAGCTTTTTCCAAAATGGAGACCCCCAAATCTTCATCTGCAATATTCTTGGCTTTAGGTTCATGATTAGTCAACAATTTTTTCTGTTTTATATCTTAACTCTTTTTCAGCGACGAGGTTCCAGATGCTACCATGATGCCAAGCTAACTTCCCTGAGCAGAGGACCCCACCATTGTGTCCTGGAGGCTCACCTCCCCAGAACCCTGCCCCACTAGGGAAAGAAAGAGACAGGCTGGGAGTATGAATCAACTTGCCAGTGCCTATGTTCAGCGGCGATGTAATTACAGAAGGTAGACCTTTCACCTTCTGCACCCCATAATGATCCTGAATTCATCCTCCCAAAGGGTTAAAGAATAGGGAAACTACCAAGGAAGAGGATGGGATACAGAGTTCTAGTGGTGGCAATTGTGTGGAAATGTATGCCTCTTATTCTATGGAAACATTTTAGAAATAAAAATTGAAAATATCACTGACAAGGAAGCTATTTATAGTCTCAGTTACCTCATCTGTGAAATTGGTTAATAGTATCTTCCTAGCAAGATTGTTGTTATACATAGAAACTATCAATTCTAGTTTAGGTTCACAGTATATTTTCAAATATTATCTATTTTATACATTCATACAAATAAAGTAATTTTCTTTTTTAAATTTCTTTATTGGAGATTAATGGTTTACAGTTGACAGTAAATACTACAGATTGTACATGCATAACATTTCCCAATTTTAGCAATTCAACCCCCACTTGGTCCTCCTCTATCATCATGATCCAGGACCTGAACCCCCCACCACCAGAGTCTTTTACTTTGGTGCAATACACCAACTCCAGTCTAAGTTCTGCTTAGTGCTTTCCCTTCTGATTGTGTTTTTCAACTTCTATCTATGAGTGAGATCATCCCATATTCATCCTTTTGTTTCTGACTTATTTCACTTCACTTAACATGATATCTTCAAGCTCCATCCAAGATGAGGTGAAGAAGGTGAATTCACCATTTGTAATAGCTGAGTGGTATCCCACTGTATATATATCACAAGTTACTCAGCCACTCATCTGTTGTTGGGCACCTGGGTTGCTTCCAGGTTTTGGCTATTACAAATTGTGCTGCTATGAACATAGATATATACAAATCTTTTTGGATGGGTATGTTTGTTTCCTTAGGGTATATCCCCAGAAGAGGAATTGCAGGGTCCTAGGGTGGGTCCACTGATAGTCTTCTGAGAGTTCTCCAGACTGCTTTCCCCAGGGGTTGGACCAATTGACATTCCCACCAGCAGTGCAGGAGGGTTCCTTTGACCCCACAACCTCTCCAGCACTTGCTGCTGCTACCTTTTCTGATGTATGACATTCTCACAGGAGTGAAGTGGTATCTCATTGTTGTCTTTATTTGCATTTCTCTGACAGTCAGTGGCTTGGAGCATTGTTTTATGTTTGTTGGCCTTTTGGATTTCTTTTATGGAGAACATTCTGTTCACAAATCAAGGAATTTCCTAAGTTCATTAGTTTTGTGGTCTTGAGGTTATTGATTCATATATATATATATATATATATATATATATATATATATATATATATGTTAAAGAACAATCCCAGGAGTCTGGTCTCACTCAGCTTTACCTTTTTCCAGCTATTTAGTGTTGGGCAAATTGGTAAAGGAACCTTAGATGTCCTTCTGTGTAAATCTATGGAGTGGGGGAACATGATTTCTGGTAATACCATGCAACTTTAGTATTATACAAATTCTCTGATCCTTTTGTTCATGCTAGACAAGCACAACAAAGAATGAAGGCAAAATTAAGTTGCAAGAGGTATTCATTTGGTAGCCACAGCACTCCATAATTAGCTGCTGAGACTTCGTGTCAGACAGGATCTTGATAAGAAGTTCAAAGCTGCATGTCTTGTCTCAAGTCTGCTTTCAGAGACTCTTTGAGACAAAGATACTTTCCTTGCACCAGAGTAAAGAAGTTTTTAAGTCTGGAGGTCAATGAAACAGGATAAGTGAGGCACATCACATTTATTATGAACGCTAAAGCAGTTGTCACCCTACTCTGAGGAAGGATATCTGAACTCCATCAGCTCACACTAGGTCTCGACAAGGCTATCATCTAATAATTACAGAAAATGGTGTGACCAATCCTGAGAATACTCTTTGAAACTAAGGAGTCATGTGCTAAGGAGACAGCATAATAGCTATGTAAAATTACTGTAGTACCTGAGGCTCTGATATCACAGGTTCAAACACTACCATAAACCAGAACTGAGTAGTGCTCTGGAAAGAAAGAAAGAAAGAAAAGAAAGCAAACAAACAAACAAACAAAAAAAAACAATCCTAAACTTTCTGCCTGTTGGCAGAAAGGCACTAGGTCACAATCAAGTAATTTGTCAATTTGAAAGAAGCATATAGAATTTTAGAAAGCTTTTTGTATCTAATAGTCAGAAATGTAGCAGTGCAGAAGAGCACACAGCAGCATCAGTGGATTAGTTCAGCTAGCAGGGAATCATTAAGGAGTGTGGTCTGAAGCCTTAAGCTCTTAGAAATGCTTAGAACACTTAGGCGGGGAAGCAATTACAGAAGCCAGACCTTCCACCTTCTGTATCCCACAATGATCTTGGGTCCATACTCTCAGTGGGTTAAAGAATAGGAAAGCTATCAGGGGAGGGGATGGGATACAGAGTTCTGGTGGTGGGAATTGTGTGGAGTTGTACCCCTCTTATCCTATGGTTTTGTCAATGTTTCCCTTTTATAAATAAAATGTTTTTTAAAAAAGAAATGCTTAGAACAATTTGATATACTCTGACTTTAAGTCAGACATTGGATTTACACATTCAGTGCTTAGGAAGATGCTGCTAGATCTATATAGTTCTGTATTTAAAATAAAGTCTGTATCTGTTATAGGTAATGAAATGTTTCAGACCATCCAGATGTACCAAAATTGGCATTGTAGCCTAACATGCCTATGGCAATTTGATTTCAATATAAAATGATACTAGATGCTTGAAAAACATTTTTTATCTTTTTAAATATTTATTTATTCCCTTTTTGTTGCCCTTGTTTTATTGTTGTAGTTATTATTATTGTCATCATTTTTGGACAGGACAGAGAGAAATGGAGAGAGGAGGGGAAGACAGAGAGGGGAAGAGAAAGATAGGCACCTGCAGACCTGCTTCACCGCTTGTGAACCGACTCTCCTGCAGGTGGGGAACCAGGGCTCAATCCGGGATTCTTACTCTAGTCTTTGCGCTTTGTGCCACCTGCGCTTAACCCGCTGCGCTACAGCCTGACTCCCGAAAAAGATTTGATCTGCCTTGTCAAACCCAAAAAGCATTCCCCAAAATCACTATGTGCTAAAAAAAAAAAGTAATAAAATAATTGACTGTGGAGGTAGAATACTGCATGGGATGCCTGCACTGTATGCATGCAGGCCACTTTCAAATCCTGCACCATATGTACTAAGAGAGGGAGCTGCAGTGCCATCCCCCCATCCCCCCCCCACACACACACCCACCACTGTTTTTGTTTCAGTCTCTGTCTGGTTCTATATCTGTATCTGAGTGGGAAAAAAAAGTAACCCAGAGTAGTGAAATCGCATATGTGTGAGATTCCACTCCACCAAAAAATTAGTAAAATAAGATCTGTAGGTCAGAATTCTAAGAAATACTAGTTTTCAGATAGCAATTTTAATCAAAGATATTTAGACCTTTGTATTAGAAATCCCGAGTGCACCACATTTCCACCCGTGTTTCCTTTGGGTGTTTTTCTTTGTCTACCTCTGGCAGACTCTGGGGATGTTGCACAGAAGAGGTAAATCTCATTCTAAGTTAGGTACATATTTTGAAACAGTTTTTTTTGTTAATGCGTGCATTTGTAGTGCCACCTAGTGTTACAGGGGGGTGATAACATTCGAAGGACTTGAAATTTATCTTCCTTTACATAAGGATATATGATATGGTCTTTTAACAAATAGAAACAGCATCAGGAGGTGGTGTACCTAGTAGAGTGCACACATCATGTGCAAGGGCTGGGGTAAAGCCCCAGGTTCCCCGCCTGCAAGGGGGGACTCATGAGCAGTGAAGCAGTGCTGCAGGTATGTCTCTCTACTTAACCTCTCTATCTCTCCCTTTCTGCTCTGTGTCTCCCTGCCTACCAAAAAAGAGAGAGAAAGAGATAAAGAAAGAAAGAGAGAAAGGAAGGAAGGAAGGAAGGAAGGAAGGAAGGAAGGAAGGAAGAAAGAGAGAGAGAGAGAGAGAGAGAGAATGGGGGAGTGGCCACCAGGAGTAGTAGATTCCTGGTGCAGATGCCAAGTCCCACCCCAGCAATAGCCCTGATGGCAAAGAAAGACAGGAAGGGAGGAAGGAAAGAAGGAAGGAAGGAAGGAAGGAAGGAGGGATGGAAGGAAGGAAGAAAGGGAAGGAGGGAAGAAGGCAGGCAGGCAGAAGATCAATTAGGTTTACCAAAACAACAAAAGCTGATCTGTATAATTTTCATATATCCGAAGCTCATGCAAGTATAAAATACAGGGAGAGAAAGGATATGGCATTTTTACTTGTAAGATTAAGATTGCATCCTTACCTTTTAAATCTATGAGGTTATCCCAGAGGACAAAGGGGAATAAAAGTTGCTTGTCAACTTAGCTCAAAAATAAGTAGTTTAGGGGGTCATGCGGTAGCATAGCAGGTTAAGCACATGTGGTGCAAAGCACAAGGACTGGCGTAAGGATCCCGGTTCGAGACTCCCGCTCCCCACCTGCAGGGTAGTCACTTCACAGGTGGTGAAGCAGGTCTGCAGGTGTCTATCTTTCTCTTCCCCATCTCTGTCTTCCCCTCCTCTCTTAATTTCTCTCTGTCCTATCCAACACTGAGGACATCAATAACTACAACAACAATAAAAAACAACAAGGGCAACAAAAGGGAAAATAAAATAAATAAAAAAATACGTAGTATGTTCTGAGTTATCCAGGAGGACTTAATTTCATTACATATGTCCTTAAACATCAGGGCAAAGTCAGAAGAGGAAAGCAGAGAGGGAACATGAGAGGGACTCAACGTGGCTTTGCACTTTGAAAATAAAGAGGGAAACCTCAAAAGGGCCGGGAAAGCCAGAAAACACACTCCCCCCTATACCCCATCAGAGACCAAGACAGCCCTGCTGACACCAACAAGATCCATGTCAGACTTCCAATCTAGAGAACTGCAAGATGATAACTCTTTATTGTTGTATACCTCTAAGTTTATGGTAATTTGTTACAGCTGCAGTAGAAAACTAGCATGTACTATAACCTCCCACCAGAGAATGATATCGAGTGCTTTACAAACATCCCAGTAGATGTAATTTTGCCTATACTGAATATTAGAACCTTTAAAATTTCCATTTTACTTTATTGCCACCAGGCTTATCACTGGGACTCGAAAGCCTGCACAACAAATCTGTCTTTCCTGGTGGTCTTTTTTTTTTTTCTTTTTTGCCTTCAGGGTTAGTGCTGGGGCTCAGTGCCTGCACCACAAATTCACTGCTCCTGGAGGTTATTTTCCCCTTTTGGTTGCCCTTGTTGTTTTATTGTTGTTTTGGATATTACTATTGTTGTTATTGATGTCGTTGATGTTGGATAGGACAGAGAGAAATCGAGAGAGGAGGGGAAGGCAGAGAGGGGGAGAGAAGGACACCTGCAGACCTGCTTCACTGCTTGTGAAGCGACCCTGCTGCAGGTAGGGAGCCAGGGGCTCAAACCGGGATCCTTACACTGGTCCTTGTGCTTTGCGCCATGTGAGCTTAACCCGCTGCGCTACCGCCCGACTTACGATGATAATGCTGATGATGATATCTCCAGGGTTATTGCTGGGGATCGGTGCCTGCACCACTAACCCACTGCTACTGGAGGCTATTTTTACCCCTTTTGTTGCCTGTGTTGTTTATCGTCGTTGTGATTGTTATTGTTGTCATTGTTAGATAGGACAGAGAGAAATCGAGAGAGGAAGTGAAGACAGAGTGGGGAAGAGAAAGATAAACACTGACTGTGAAGTGACCCCCATGAAGGTGGGTAGCTGGGGGCTCGAACCAGGATCCTTATACCAGTCCTTGAGCTTCGCACCATGTGCGCTTTAACCCGCTGCACTACTGCCGGACCTCCAGAATTATTACTTTTTAAAATATTGATTTAGAGTCCAGTTGTTAGCTGACCTACTAAAAGATGAGGACCTGCACTGAGCCCTGGCCACCACATAGGAGCACCTGAGGACTCAGGGGGTGGTGGGGAGGGGAAAGGAGAGGAGGAACTTCCCAAGCTGTGAAGTGATGCTGCAGTATTTCTCCTCCCTCTGACATTCCCCCCATTTTGTCTATAACCTCTATATGCAGGACACTGGGGAGGGTGTGTGTTTAAGGAGCTGTAGAGTTGTGCAGGCACTAAGTCCCAAATACAGCCTTGGTGTGTACACACACACACACACACACACACACACACACACACACACACACACACGGGTGGGGAGAGGACATAATGAGAACCAGAGCATCATTCTGGCACATACAATATTGGGATACAACTGAGGACCTCATGCTGTATCCACTGCTGTATCCAGTGCTGTCTCCACTACACTACCTCCTGGATCATCTGAGTATTAGAACTAGATAGCAATAGTCAATAAACAATTCAGCTGTTTGATAGCAGTACCTGAAGGAGTTCATTACCTTCGGATTTGCTGGTAAAAATTAGTGATATATTTAAAAAGGACTAAGGTGTTTGTTTGCTTTTCTTTTACCAGGACACTGCTGAACTCTGGCTTATGGTGCTGAGGATTGAACCTGGAGTCTTTGGTGCCTCAGGTATGAAAGTCTTTTTTTTTTCATTTATTCCCTTTCATTGCCCTTGTCTTATTATAGTTATTATTGTTGTCATTGTTGTTGGGTAGGACAGAGATAAATGGAGAGAGGAGGGGAAGACAGAGAGGGAGAAAGACAGACACCTGCAGGCCTGCTTCACCGCTTGTGAAGCGACTCCCCTGCAGGTGGGGAGCCAGGAGCTTGAACCAGGATCCTTATGCTGGTCCTTGCGCTTCGTGCCACCTGCGCCCGACTCCCATGAAAGTCTTTTTACATAACTACTATGCTATCTCCCCAGTGAAGACTAAGAAATTTTAATTCCACCTATGAAAGATGAGTTCTTTCATTTTTGTGGTGATCTAAACATACATATATGTAACTTGCATTTTAATATATATGCAAAGTTTTGAAATATTACTACTTCCTGGACCCCAGGAATCAGTGTCTGAAATGAAAAAAAAAATTCTCCTAGAAGCACAGAAGCTCTGTTATTTCCTGCATGGGACTATTAACCTTTCCCCTTCGAGTGCAGACATTTTTAAATTTTTTTATTATTGATTTAATAAAGACCAACAAGATTGTGAGAGGAGAGGGTTAAAGTTCCACACAATTCCCACCACGAGTTCCACATCACATCCCCTCCATTGGAAGCTTCCCTATTCTTTATTTCACTGGGAATAATGGACCAAAGATCTTTATGGGGTGCAGAAGGTGGGAGTTCTGGCTTCTGTAATTGCTTCTCCACTGGATGTGGACATTGACAGGTTGATCTATATTCCCTGCCTGTTTCTATCCTTCCCTAGTTGGGCAGGGCTCTGGGGAGGTGGGGTTCCAGGACACTGATTTCATTTACCCAGGGAAGTCAGGTTGGCATCTTAGTAGCATCTGCAACTTGGTGGCTGAAAAGCATTAAAACATAAAGCAGAACAAGTTGTTTACTAAGCAGGGACCTAAAGGTAATAATATAGCTGATGATATTTTGGGTCTTCATGTTGGAAGAAGCTAGGAAGTCTATTTTAGGTATATTTCAAAGGGCCCATGATTTTACTGATATGTGCCTGAGCCTCATAGCTAACTATTTACTAATATTTGCCTGAGTCTGATAGCAGGCGGGCTGAAAGTATTATTTTGGAAGATAGTGTCAGAGTTGGAAATAGAAAATTGGATCAGGGCAGAAAGTAGCTCTCAAATATGGGAAAAGTATAAAAATACTGTTAACTATAGTCTCCATTGATCTGACCTAGGGCCCATATCTATCTATACTTGTGGGACTATGTGAAAGCTTGGTAGAGCTTAGGGAAGCTCTCCCTTCCTTGGATGGAGGTCTGGAAAGACACCCCACTTGTTAGCCTCTCTCCTTATAGAGATGAGCCAAGAAGGAAAAGTCTCCCAGACTCAGTTTCTCCTTGTTAGTCTCTCAAGCTCACAGAAAGCCTACAGGCCTCTCACACTTAGTTTCCCCTGCTAGCAGCAGGCCAAATGGCTGCTTGCTTTAGGGTTCACTCAAAGTTCACACATCCACTTCACCTTTTGTTTATAAAGGAGAACACATTCTATCATACACCCCTAACACCAGACAGTGAAAAGCCTCAAATCCTATTTCCTTGTTCCCTTAGATATCTATGATTTACATCAATTTTTGGTTTTCTTTACTGGTTTAACCCCTATGCTTCTCTCAAATGCCTTTGGATAATTAACTTGCCTACATCATGGAGACTAATTGTCTTGACCTGTATGTATCGCATCAATTCTTGCCATACCAGCCCCCTCCCATAGGGGCAAGTTGACCTTTAAGAAACCTGTAATTTCTGACATATGTGAAAAATGTTCTTTGTTTAACTCTCTATATAATCCTGTACCCATCTCCAAATAAATGAGTGTTTGTACCAGAGTACGCCCTGATGCCTCCTTTCTGTATCACACAGTCACTAGAACTGATGAGGGAGGATCAGAGACTTACCCTCTGGTTTGAGCCACTCCACAGGAGTGCCAGCATATACTCAGCATGGGAGCCTGTGCAACCTCTGTATCTTCACTTGTCTGAATTCACATCCCATGGTCACAGCTGGGAACATTCTAGGCTGCACTCATTTCAGAATCAGTCTTCCTCAAGTGGCAGAGTATGTTGACCCAGCCACCCTTCAAAGAGTGGGGCAATTTCTACCATTGTTGTTTGAGTGCAAACATTTAAGTGCATCAGCACAACACACTTTCACTCTCCATGTCCCATGTATGACTGGGTGTGCCCGTTTGGAGCTGCCCGAGGAAAGGCAGGTGTTCCTTCACAGTGTCCAAGCCCAGTGAGACCCCTGCCTTTGCTTTAGTGGGTCATGCAGATTTCACTGTACCTTAACATGGAACAATTGAAATAGTTACCAAACAGGTCTTAGCTGTTGCAGCAAAAAGCTCTAAAGTGACGGATAAGTTGTCCAGATTTATGGAGGAGGGTGGGAGATGCAAATAGCCAGTGACCTCCAGGCTAAACATGAGGGGCATTAAGTCTTTTTTTAAATAGAGATAGAGGCAGAGAGATACAGAAAACAACATAATCCCGGTTCAAGCCCCCGGCTCCCCACCTGCAGGGTAGTCGCTTCACAGGCAGTGAAGCAGGTCTGCAGGTAGCTCTTTTTCTCTCCTCTTCTTTATCTTCCCCTCCTCTCTCCATTTCTCTCTGTCCTATCCAATAACAACAATAATAGTAACTACAACAATAAAAAGGGCAACAAAAGGGAATAAATAAATATAAAAAATAAATGAAATAGTAAAAAGACAGACACAAACACACCACAGCACCAAAGCTTCCTTCAGTGCAGTGCAGGTTCAGGTTGGGCTCTAACCTGGGCCGAATATATAGCAAAGCAGCACACTATCCAAGTGAGCTATTTTTCACCAGTACCTAATTTTGGCTTTAGAATAGAAAGCCCCTTTCTGCTGTTTTACCATTACTCTCCTATGTGGGAAATTTCCACCATTTTCCTTACCTGCTTGAGATCCATCTCTTCTATGGATTTATCTATGCTTTATCTATGTTGATAAAGCATATTTCTAGTGCAATATGCACAAACCATACTTCCTCTTGGGCTCAAGTAATTTATTTACATTCACAGTGTTGCAGTTGCCTTTTTAATGCTGCTTGTAAATCAGCTCTGAAAGTCATCCCTGTGTTAGTTTAAACAGGAAGTTTCCTGGGCTTGGTATAGGGAAATATGTGTCTTTATTCTGATACACACTAAAATTTGAGAACCAAGCATGCCTCTGGGTAGTAGTTACATTCAATATTTATTTACTTTCTGAAAAGAACACCTCTATGGCATATATGATGCCTAGGATTGTCCTAGGAGCCTTAGAAATACAAGTCCTGTGATTTACCCTCTGAGTCACTTCACTGTCCATTTGCCAAATACACATTTCAGACAAAGTTAGAAGGATAAGACCTCCCTTTTTTAGAAAGGCAGTCTGGTGTGGGGTAAACAGTTGAGTATGACTACACTTAAACCTCAGGTCCACAGTCATGACATGTCTCATTTAAAAAAATTTTTAATTAAAAATTTTTAATATTTATTTATTCATTTTCCCTTTTTGTTGCCCTTGTTGTTTTTATTGTTGTCGTTATTGATGTCGTCGTTGGATAGGACAAAGAGGAATGGAGAGAGGAGGGGGAGACAGGTGGGAGAGAAAGATAGACACCTGATGACCTGCTTCACTGCCTGTGAAGTGACTCCCAAGCAGGTGGGGAGCCAGGGCCTCCAACCAGGATCCTTACGCAGGTTCTTATTCTTTTTGCCACCTGTATTTAACCCCTGCACACTGCTCGACTCCCGACATGTCTCATTTTTTTATGTGCCTTAAATAACATCTCAGATATAGAAACACTTGGCTTAATGTACAGCATAGTGAGTGCTTACTAAATGAGAATTTCCATTCCCCTGTTGTTAAAATCACCTCTTATAATTAGCTGCTATCCCAGATGCATAAAGGAGTTTAACCAGTGATACTTACAGTAGTAGAGAGTGATGTTTTAGTTGATTTTCTGGTTTTGTAACAAAAAATAAAAGATGATGCTGCTGGCTAGAGGCCATGGTAACTTGTGGGGGAGAAGCATGTTTTCCCTTATTTCATATTTTTACCAAATTTGAGGTGATTTCAGTGTATGTATTGTATTACTTCTTCGCCAGGGATTTGATTCATATTTATAGTCACTAGTAAAAAGATTCTGGTAACACAGCTGACAGAAGATTCATCATCACGCAATGGCATTTATGAACATGAGTTTGTACTGAATTCACTGCAAATCCGATGTATATATTAAAATACTTAGTGTTAGGTGCAGAGAGAGTTTATATCTTTTTCTTCACTATCAGTCATTCACAGGGACTTTCTAGAGAACTAAAAAGGAAAGAAATGATTTAAGATCAGGAAGACTTCATAGATTCTTATCTGATATCATAGGAACAATCCAAAACTCTATCCAAACATTTTTGTTTCTTTTCCCAGTTAAGTAATTCTTTTTATCCTAAAACTCACATACTTTTTAAAATTTAATTTATCATACATGAAATTAACTAGAGGGTTATGTAAACAGGAGATGTTAAAAAATAGAATGATAGGGGCCAGCGAATGGCTCACCTGGTAGAGTGCTTATATGCTAAGACCCAAATTTGAGCCTCAGGATATCCATCATGGGGGAGTGCCTACTGGGAAGCTTCATGAGCAGTGGAGTCTACTGTCACATCTTTCTTTCCCTCTGCTTCTCTCTACCTCTGTCACATGCTGTCTTGTATAAAACAAAAGGAAAGAAAATATCCACCAAGAGCAGTGGAGTTGGGCAGGAACTGAGCCCAGTGATAACCCTGGCGGCACAGATAAGTAAGATGATGGCAGTTCTTTGACACTAAACTTAGGCTTTTCATTCTGTAAGTTTTTTTTTTTTTAATTTCTTTATTGGGGAATTAATGTTTTACATTTGACAGTAAATACAATAGTTTGTACATGCACAACATTTCCCACTAGGTCCTCTGTCATCCTGTTTGGACCTGTATTCTCCCCCTCATGCACCCCAAAGTCTTTTACTTTGGTGCAATATGCCAATTCCAGTTAAGGTTCTACTTGTGTTTTCTCTTCTGATCTTGTTTTTTAATTTCTGTCTGACAGTGAGATCATCGCATATTCATCCATCTGTTTCTGACTTATTTCACTTAACATGATTTTTTAAAGCTCCATCCAATATCAAATGAAAACAATGAAGTCACCATTTTTAATAGCTGAGTAGTATTCCACTGTGTATATTCATTGGAGTAGCAGTTTTATTTGTTTTATTTGTTTTTATTTGTTTTTGATCTACCCATTTTATGATTTATGTGTTTCTTTTTTTATGCTCTGTTGTTCCTCAGTTGTTGTGTCTTGAGCACAAGCAACACTGTACCAAATACCTTTATGACAATTGCACTCACCAACCTCAGGAATTACAGTAGCAACTGAAGCAAGTATTAAAGCAGTTTAATCACTACCAGTTAGCCAAACAATTTCTCCAGTCCGTGAAAAAATAGTAACCAAATCCCAATGAAGAAGAAAGAGAAAAGAAAGAAGGGATAGCAAGAATAGACAGTTATGCGAATCTACTATTCACTGTATATTCTAGGGGTAACAAGAGGGGAATGGGGACTGGAGCAGAGATACACATATAGAAAGTCCACTCTGAGTCAGATTTCTTCCCCAAAATAATTTACAAATTCAGAAAGGCAAAGAAGGAAGGAAGGAGTGTATGACAAGATAAAAAAAAAAAGAAAGAAAGAAAGAAAAAAAAGAGACAAGTGAGAGAAAAGGGAAAAGATAAGAAAAAGAGCTGTAATTAAAGAGCAGTGAAAAGAAAAAAAAACCCACAGGACTAGACAAGCATGGCTGAAATAGACAGTTATGAAAATCTACTATCCACTCTATATTCTAGGGGTGGCTAAAGGAGGAAGGGAAGTTGAACAGAGACACTCACAGTGAGAGTCCACACTGAGTCAGAATTCTTCCCCAAAATAATTCCCAAATGTGTATCAGTGAATTCAAAAAAGCACACTGTTTGGTGGTGTGGGGGCTGGGGCCTGTGGCTTTGGAAGCTGTAGGATTAAGGAAGAAAGGATGACAAGAATGAGAAAAAGAAAAAAAAAGTAAGAGAGAAAAAAGAAAAAGATAAGAAAAAGAACAGTCATAAAAGAGCGGTGAAAGGAAAGATTTTTAAAAATTTATTTTTAATTATTTAATTAGCTATGCGGGGTGAGGTGGGGGGGTTGGCTACTTAGAAAGAAATAAAAGGCCAGAGGTTTCAGAAGGGTATAGACTTAGAATGAATGATACTCCCTGGTGGGACAGGAATTTGGTAAAGAAAGAAAGAGGTCATCAGGGGAGCCTGCTAGGAGCTGGTCCCCAGGGACTAGTTATGGGGGGGTGGGGAGGGGGAGGAGGTGTGCTTTATAATTAAATGGAAATAAATTTCCCCCCTTTTTTTCTACTCTATTTCCTAACCCAAATTAAGTTATAGTCACCTCCTTGGTGTCACTGCTAGGACCCCTTATTGACTGGCCTACTAAAGGCAGAGAATCCTACCGTTTCCAGAAGATGTTGTCAGAGCTCAAGCCTGAGCTGAGAAGCTCAGCTTCTCAGTCTGCCATCTTCCGGGAACCTCCTCAGGCTGTTTATTTGTGCTTTTTCTTGTTTCCTAATGTGTACTTGTATGGCTATGAACTTTCTTCATAGCCTTAGCTGTGTCCCAAATATTTTGACAGTTTGTGTCTTCATTTTTTTTCTCTTTTTTATTGTTGTTGTAGTTATTATTGTTGTTGTAGTTGATGTCGTTGTTGTTAGATTGAACAGAGAGAAATGGCGAGAGGAGGGGAAGACAGATATGGGGAGAGAAAGATAGACACCTGCAGACCTGCTTCATCGCCTGTGAAGGGACTCCCCTGTAGGTGGGGAGCTGGTGTCTTCATTTTCATTGAACTCTGGAAACATTTTGATTTCTTCCTTTATTTCCTCTTTAACCCAGTAGTTGTTAAGGAGTGTACTGTTCAGCTCCCACATTTTGGGACTATTACTAATTTTTTGTTTGTTGTTAAGTGTTAGTTTAATTCCACTGTGGTCTAAGAAGATGCTTGGGATGATTTCAATGCTCTTGAATTTGCTGATGCTGTCTTTGTGACCTGACATATGGTCTATCCTTGAGAATGACCCATGTGGGCTTGGGTAAAATGTGGATTCCAGTTTCTTGGGATGAATGACTCTGAAAATGTTCAATAGTTTAGTTTATCTATCTTCTCATTTAGCTCCCTAATGTCTTTATTGATATTCTGCCTCGATGATCTGTCAAGTTGAGAGAGTGAAGTGTTGATGTCCCCTACTATGATTGTGTTAATATATTGATGTAGCTCTTTTAGTAGATGTTTCATGTATTTAGATGACTTCTCATTGGGTGCATAGATGTTAATAATTATTAAGTCCTCTTGATTGACTGATCCTCTGAGCATTAAGTAGTGTCCATCTCTATCTTTTTTAGCTTTATTGGTTTTAATGTCTGTTATGTCAGATATGAGAACAGCTCTTCCTGACCTTTTTGTGGGCCATTGGCTTGCATGATAGTTTTCCATCCTTTCACTTTGAGTCTGTATTTGTCTTGTTGAGTTAGGTGGGTTTCCTGTAGACAGCATATTGCTGGGCTGTATTTTATGATCCATCTTCCTACTTTGTGTCTTTTAATAGGTGAATTCAGGCCATTGGCATTTCTTGATATCAAAGATTGAAGATATTTTAATGCCATTCTTGTAGATTTTGAGTGTTCTGATAGATGGCATATTTATGGTCATCTGACTGTTGATAAGAGAACTTTCAGAACTTTTTTCAGGGCAGGCTTGGTGATAGTTGATTCCTTCAACTATTGCTTGACTTAGAAGGCTTTGATGCCTCAATATAGTCTGAATGACAGTCTAGCAGGAGACAGTAGTCTTGGTTGAAAGCCTTTCTCATTGAGCATTCGATAGATATCTTGCCATTTACTTCTGGCCTGTAGTGTTTGTGTGGAGAAGTCTGCTGCTAATCTTATGGGTTTTCCTCTGTAGGTGACTCTTTGTTTTTCTCTTGCAGCCTTCAGGATCCTTTCTTTATCCTTATTCCTTTCCATTCTAAAATAGGATGTGTCTTGGTGTCTTTAGGTCTGGGTTAATTCTGTTTGGGACCCTCTGGGCTTCTTGAACCTTTATGTCTTTGATGTTGTCTAGACTAGAGAAGTTCTCAGCTATTATGTCCTGAAGAATACTTTCTTCCCCTCCCTCTATTTCTTCCTCTGATAAGCCAATAAAGGTAGATTATTTCCTTTGAAGTCATCCCATAGGTCTCTGTTGTTTTTTCAGTATCTCTTAATCTCTTTTTGAGACCACTTACTTCTTTTTTAGTTGTCTCTAATTCGTCCTCTATCTTGCTAAATCTGTCTCCAGCCTCATTTTTTCATTGTCTGTCCCCTTTACTATTTTCTGGAGTTCATCTGTTTTCTTCCCCTGTTGTGATACTGTTTTTACTTCTTCAACTCATTATGTTCTTAACTCAGCTATTTCAGCTTTCAGCTCTCTAATAACCTTGAGATAATTAGTGTTTTCTTCCAGGGTCTCATTTGTTGTTCCTGTATTTCTGATGACAATTCTTTCAAACTCTTTATTCACTCCTGTGATTATTTACTTAACTAGTGTTTGGATGTTGACCTCATTATTTTTTTGGTTCAACCTTTGGGGGGTTTTAGCTGGACTCTTGTTCTGGTTCATTTCTCCAATATTTCTTCTTGTTGGCTTACCCATTCTATATAGTATGTTATGAGGTCCATCTCTCAGTACTTTTCAAATTACTGATCACTCTTGCTTGGATTGACTTGTGTCTAAGTAGGTACTTAAAGTGTTCACAGTTGTGGAAATTGACAGTTGTTTCAGTATTATTTTAATCCCTGAGTTGGAACTCAGTGGCTTAAAAGCCTCTTTTGTTCTTTTTCTTCCCTATAGGCTATGGGAGCCTGAGGGCTTTTAAACTATAAGTACGCTCCTTTGCTTAATCCCTCACTCCTGACCAAGAGATACATCAGGGTGGGTCAGAGATAATCCAGTGGTTTTGCAAAGAGACTCTCACAGCCCCACCACTGGGCCATGGAGGTATAGATCTTCTCCTGAGTTTCCTCGTTAGTTCTCTGTCCCTTGCTGTCAGCACAGGGCCTTCCCCCTGTTGCAGTTTCTGAGGGCAGTAGCAATGGAGACTCACAGTTTCATTTGGTGAGTCTTAGGGGAGTCCTCTCCTCCATTCAGGTTTTTTTGTTGTTGGTGGTGGTGAAAGGCATTAGAGGTGGTAATCTGCTGGACCATTACCAGCCACTTAATATCTTCCTAGGCTCCTCTCTGTCCACAAGCCACATGTATTTGCACTCACTGGTGATTTGGTGGGTTCCTAATGTTCTAGTCCTGTCTTGTTGTGATCCCAAGTGATCTGTCATTGTCATTAAGAGTATGTTATTAGGGCTGGGCGGTAGCACACATAGTGTGAAGCACAAGGACCACAGCAAAGATCCTGGTTGTAGCGCCCCCTGACTTGGCTCCCCACCTGCTGGGGGGTCAGTTTGCAAGCAGTGAAGCAGGTTTGCAGTTGGCTATCTTTCTATTCCCCTCCTCTCTCAACTTCTCTCTATCCCATACAACAACAACCGTAGCAGCAACAACAGTAATAGCAACAACAACAACAATGGAAAAAAGATAGCCATTAGGAGCAGGCACTAAACCCCAGCAATAATCCTGGAGGCAAAACTACAACAACAACAGCAACAACAAAAAGAGTACATTATTATCCTTTATGAATGACTTTATGGAGAGTTTGTTACCAGCATTCACCTTACCCCAAGGAGACAATCATGTTCCTCTTCCCTTCCAGTGCCATCACAAGTCAATGAGGAGAATTACTTCATAGAAGTGGGGTGATTGAAGGTAGTCCCCCAATGAAGATATTTCAGTCTTTCTTCTCTCTGACAGCAGAGCGTAACTTAGTGGGAGAAAGTGTGGGGGTGGAAATTGACATGTATCCCCTTGGGTATAGGTGATGGAAGAGAATGATGTCATCTCTTGCCTGGAGACATCTGAGAGAGGAAGCTGATGAATTTTCTTTGATGACACGAGAGAGGCCAACAGGTGGTCAAACTCAAATCTCCACTCTATGTCAAAGCAAGAAAGACATATTTCCCCATGGGCCAATGAGATACCTCAGAAGTCAAATAGAATCACTGTCTGTTGGCCCCTTTAGGGCTTCCTGCTAGAATGAGACTATGGATATATTGCTGGGGGTGTGGGAGTGGTGGTGAGATCTTCCTTTTGAACACCCTTCCCCCCAGTCAGAATTCTTAGATGAGTAAAGAGAGAAAGAGAGTATGGGTGGTGTTTGTTTACCAAATCACTGCTCAGTGTGGGCTTGTGATGGTGCTGCCAATTATATTTGGGACCTTTGGGGCCTCAGGCATGAAAGTCTTTTTGCCTATTTGCCTAACCATTATGCTATTCCCTCAGCCCCACAGACTAGTTCAGTTAGAATTGTGCAAAAAGGATGCAGAATATTCAAAACTTTCCCCAGAGTCCCTACACCAAAGGCCGCATGTAGACATGTGAGACACAAAGATACCATCCTCTGAATTACCCTAATAGTTCTTCAAAATAAAATCTCCATTTGCCTCCCCCCCACCCCACATACACTCAGTGGAGTCAGAGCAAAAGAGAAAATGGAGGAGGAGTGGAAGGACAAATGATGAGAAAACATTATTCTCCCAGTACCATCTCATTCAGCTGTGTAGATTTTGCAGAAAGATGCCTGGTCAGGTGACCCACACACAGTGGCTGAGCTACAGCCAGCCCTGTTCCTGATTTACCTTAATTGGTTGTGCCTCATAGAGGTCACCTCTGAAAATTTTACCCTCTTATCCTATGGTTTTTGTCAGTGTTTCCTTTTTTTAAAAAAAAAATATTTATTTTATTTATTTATTCCCTTTTGTTGCCCTTGTTGTTTTATTGTTGTAGTTATTATTATTGTTGTCATTGTTGGATAGGACAGAGAGAAATGAAGAGTGGAGGGGAAGACAGAGAGGGGGAGAGAAAGATAGACACCTGCAGACCTGCTTCACCTCCTGTGAAGCGACTCCCCTGCAGTGTTCCAACCAGGATCCTTATGCCGGTCCTTGTGCTTTGCGCCACCTGCGCTTAACCCGCTGCACTACAGCCAGACTCCCCTCAGTGTTTCCTTTTTATAAATAAAAATTAAAAAAAAAAATCACCCTCAGGTGTCCTCCCCTCTCTGCTAGAGGTTAAATCACACCCCTCCCCCACAGTGGGCCCTCAGGTCATGGGTCAGGGCTCAGTTGGGAGGAAACAACCTGAACTGAGGTGAGGTCACAGTTTGTTTGTTTTTTTCCTTCTTCTTTAGACTTAACTGGGCCTTTTCTTGCCTGTTAATTAATAGTGCTCTTATAATACCCAAAAGCGATAGGAAAACTGCAGATTTAACCATGATGTCATTAATGAAGATGGGAAAAAGGTAAGACAGATCAAGCCTGAATGTAGCAGTTGAAATACTAATTTTAAATGATACTCAGATTGTGCCTTTCAAATCCTGCTAAGTTATTAAGCTGGTTACCTGTAGGTGTTCTGGTCTCTTTAAACAAATGCTGAATTTACAGATTTGTGGGATATATTCAACACTGGGCATATCCCAGGGGAAATAATCATTGCTCTGAGGGGAGCAAAACCAAAACTGAAGCCAGGAAAGAAACTAATGATATTTTGAAATTTATGATATTATTATTATAGAATATGTTGATACTTATGGGTTGGGCCAAAGTCACCCCCAGTAACATCTTCCACAATCCTAAAGCACACTGTTGTTTTTGATAGTTGAGGATTCTGAAGGTTCCAGCTGGCAAAAGTCTTGACCTAAGTCAAAACCATCATAAATGGCAGATGATTTCCATTTGTCCTAGTTTCACTAAAAGTGTCTTTAGTTTCTAATTTTCTACCCTGTGAAAATAATAGAAATCGTAAGATGAGTCTCACCTAAGTTCCTGTGTCCATTTAGCACTTACATTGGAGCAGAGAGTTTGGTTTTCTTTGTAAATGTTATTTTTTATTGGTTGTGGGGGGTAGAGGGTGGGAAGCAGAGTATCTCTCTGGAACATGCCATACCAGGGATCAAACTCCAGACCTCATGTTTGCGAGTCCAGTGCTTTAATCACTATCCCACCTCCCAGGTCATGACAGGTTGGATTTTCAAACCTCAGCTTGTCTGGAGTCACCTCAGAGGCTTGGCTGAGATCAAAGTGAACTAAGAGGTATGGTGTGGTCGGGCTTCTAAGGCAAAAAGCTGACGGCCACTGAATGTGCTTGCTTAGTGCAGCATAAATCCACAAAAGGCATTACCCTCTTTAATGTGGAAACAGTGAATCTCTTTCATGTTTGTGGAGAAAAACTTTGATGCTAAATTAGTACATTCCACTCCATCCTCATTTGTGTAAAGTGGGTTGATTCACCTGTATGTACTTTCCTCCTTGATCCACTGGAACAGTTCTTTCTTTGAAACTAAAAAATAAATAAATAAATAAAACAACTTCAATATGCTCTTTTATTTCCCTCTTGGCAGTTACATGGTATTTTCTGGAAGATAGAAGTCCTATTTCTCCAGAGATTGCTTCAATCATCTGTTCGTAGCATTCTATCTAATTTCCCCTAGTAATTATGCAGTAGAATATTTTTCTCAGTTTCTAAAGCAGGAAATATTTTCTTGCCTCTTCAGTTTTGTTTAATTTTTTGTTAATTCACATCAGTTATTCAGTTCACATTTAGTTAGGATTTTAGAACACTAGGGGGAAAAGGAACTTTGAAATCTTTGGATCACCCCATTTAACAGATAGGGAAACACATAATTTTACATTTTACACAGTTAAGAAATTATTCTACCTGGAGTGCTGTGTTAATGTTTCTGGAGTCTATTGAAGGCATTGCTGATGAGAATGCTTTAGCTTATTAGAGTAGAGGTATTCACTCTCTTCCTTTCCACCAAGGTTATTGCTGGGGCTCGGTGCCAGCACTATGAATCCCCTGCTCCCAGTGGCCATTTTTCCCTTTATATTTTATTTGACAGGGCAGAGAGAAATTGAGAGGGGTGGTGGAGATAGACAGGGAGAAAGATACCTGCAGAGCTGCCTTACCACTTGTGAAGCATCACCCCTGCAGGAGGGAACTGGGGCTTGAACCTGGGTCCTTGTGCATGGTGATGTGTATGCTTAATCAGGTGTGTCACCACCCAACCCCTGTACCTTTTCTAAAGTTCTTGTTACTCCATCTTGCTTTCATGAAAGACTAATACCAGTGCCAGTGTTTGCCAACCAAAAGAGATCTGAAGATCTCCCCTTAAGACAAGGGGACCCAGTATACACTTTGTAAACAGGCATCATTGAGAGTGACACTCCACTTCTCCCTGGATCTCATCTTTTTCATCAACATCCCGACAACAAGGTCCCAGAGCTGTGAGTTGTGTCTCTGAGCATCTGTGACTTACTGGATTTATTTTGTGTGTCCATTAGCAAGATCTGCCCTATGGGATCTGAAAACCTTAGTGAGCTCTTAGCAGCGTTACTTGGTGTGAAAATGGCAGGAAACAGTAGTAGCTGGGAAGTGAAGTTGTCTAAGAAGAACTGGGTATACTTGCATGAGTTTGTTTGTTTCCTTTGCAACTAATAGAGTTGTAAGGATGGCAGAAATTGTGGAGGAGGGGGGCTTAAATTTTGCAAGGGCATATAAGTTTAGAGCTATTTTGCTGAGTGCTTTTAATCCCTACTAGGAACTATATAATAAGAAAATATTAATGAGCATCAGGCATCTTCTCACAATTGATGGGGAAAGTACAAGCTGTCAGGCATCCCATCCCATTTCAAGCCTTTCACCTCAGCAACTATTAAGCTCCAACGTCTTCATCTTGGAGCAGATGCAGACAAAGTTGTGGGCACTAGTGACCTGCTTACCCTCAGGCAATGAGGATGTAGGACCAGAGGACCCTCTTCCTCTCTCCTGTACACCATTTCCTGTGCCTCCCTCTACCCCAGCCTCAGAAGATTCAGCCCACCAGCTGTGAAAAGATACCTGTTCTCAGTGGCTCTCCCCATCCTTTTTTTTCTTTTTCTATTTTATTTGATAAGACAGAGAAAAATTGAGAGATAAGGGAGACATAAAAGAGGGAAAGAGAAAGAAGCATCCCCCTTCAGGTGTGGAGCAGGGGCTTGACCCGGGGTCCTGGCACATGGTCTTGTGTGTATTCATCTGTATCTGCCACTGCCTGCCTCCCATCCACCTTTCCTGTTTTCGTGTGGTACAGTAGAAATGGAGCCCAGGTAAAGACATGCTCTTTACCACCAAACCAAATTCCTGGCTGCAAGGTAATAGGTTACTTTAGAGTCTGGGAATAAGCACAAGTTTTCCTATATAGCTTTGTGGTAATAGCTTCTTCAGTTCATGCCTCTTGGGCTCAGGCAAGGCTTCAGAAGAGCATTCTAGGGAGTCGGGTGGTAGCGCAGTGGGTTAAGCGCACATGGCACAAAGTGCAAGGACTGGCATAAGGACCCCAGCTCCCCACCTGCAGGGAGTTGCTTCACAAGTGGTGAAGCAGGTCTACAGGTATCTCTTTCTCTCCCCCTCTCTGTCTTCCCCTCCTCTCTCCATTTCTCTCTGTCCTATCCAACAATGACATCAATAACAACAACAATAACTACAACAACAAAACAACAAAGACAGCAAAACGGGAATAAAAGTACTTTTAAAAAAGAGCACTCTACTCTTGCATATCAAGACAGAGCAGACAGAGCGGCATCTGCCATGTGTGAGATAACAGGACATGACAGAAACTCTCAGAAAATCATCACTGCACCATTCAGCTCCCTAGAGATATGCTTCCCACACTCTAGTGGGTGGCTTCAGAGGTGCAGTGGTCACATGCAAGGGGGTTGGGAGCTGCATCTTAAGCATCTTCTCTGAGTCAGAGCTCTATGTTTCTCAAACTCTAGTCCTCAGACCAAAGCCAGCCCTCTGCTTGTTAGTGTAAATAGTGATTTTTTTTTTCCTGAGTTGATGCATGCTTTATGGCTGATTTTGGATGGAGCAGTTTTGACAGAAACTATATGGCAGGCAGAGTTGTCTGGTCTTTTGTAGAAAAAAACGGATTGCAAATCTCTGTCCCAGAGCTTTGGCTGTCAGTCTTGACTGCTCATTGCAGTCACCTGGAGAGCTTCCACTGTCCAACTAAAGTAATGTGGCATCACATAGTGTATGCACATTGATTTTCAAGGAAGCATGCCTGAAACCTATATACTCTTATAATGAAATGTTACTCCCACTGAAAAAATTAAACTAGAACCACATTCTAGGTTTTTTAATCTGGAATCTCAGTGCTAATGCTAGGAATATTTTTTAAAAATATATCTCGAGGGGACCTTGCACCTGGTTGAATACAAACATTTCCATGCATGAAGACACCGGCTCCAGTCCCCGCTCCCCATTTGCAGGGGAGAAGTTTCACAAGGGATAAGTAGGTCAGCAGGTGTCTGTCTTTCACCTTCTTTATCTTCCTCTTCCCTCTCAATTTCTATCTGTCCTATCAAATTAAAGAGAGGGAGAGATAAATAAAAAAGACAGGAAAAATGACAACTGGGAGCAATAGATTCATTATGCAGGCATCAAACCCCAGTAATAACCCTAGCAGCAACAGGGAAGGAGGGAGGGAGGGGAATGGATGGAAGGAAGGAGAAGAAAAAGAAATATCTAAAAAGTTGAGAACCGTTATTCTAAAGCAGGGATTCTCAGGGAACACTGGTGAGGTTGTCTGCTCAGGGAAGTCAGGAAGTCAGATATTGATGATCACAAGAGCCACCTGTCCAGCTAAAAGTCCAGGACCACATTCCCAGAGTCTGGTCTGCCATGCAACCCCAGCATCTACATAAACAGAGGGCTTCCAGGAACTCATTTCAGAAACAAGAAAGAATAATCTTTCTGTTGACACAGAAACTTTCTTTTTAAAACAAGAAAGATTTTATTTGTGATTTAATGATGATAGACAAGATTGTGATAGAAGAGGGGTACAATTCTACCACCAGAGTTCTGTATCCCCTCCCCTCCATTGGAAGTTTCCCTATTCTTTATCCCTCTGGGAGTATGGGCCAAAGATCTTTATGGGGAGCAGAAGGTGGAAAGTCAGGCTTCTGTAATTGTTTCTCCACTGAACATGGAGAAACATGGGTGTTGATAGGTTGATCCGTACTCCCAGCCTGCCTCTGTCTTTCCCTACTAGAGCAGAGCTCTGGGGAGGTGGGGTTTCAGGGCACATTGGTGAGGCTGTCTACTCAGGGAAGTCAGGTTGGCATCATGGAAGCACCTGCAACTTTGTGTCTGAAAAAGCATTAAAATATAAAGCAGAACAAATTGATAATCAGGTACCTAAAGGTAAGAGTATAGCAGATGAGATTTGGAGTCTTCATGTTGGAAGGAGCTAGGAAGTCTATTTTAGGTATATTCTAAGGGGCCCATGACTTTACTGATTTTTGACTGAGTCCAACAGCTAACATTCAGGTGGGCTAGGAGTATTGTCTGGGAAGATGGTGTCAGAGTTGAGGATAGGACTAGAAAGTTGGAGCAGGGCAGAGAGAAGCTCCCAAATAAGGGAAACATTTATAAATACCATTAACTATAAACCCCATCGACCTGACCTAGGGCCCTTATCTATTCATACTTAGCACAGGAGCCTGTGTAATCTCTGCATCCCTGTTAGTCTGAGCTCACATTCCATAATCATGGCTAGGAACATTCTAGGTTGCACCCATTTCAGGACCACTCTTCCTTGAGTGCCAGAGTATGTTGACCCCTCCCTTCAGAGAGTAGGGCAGTTTCTACCACTGTTGTTCTACACTGAGGACAAGGTACTATAGAGAACACAGAAACTTTCTTTCTTGTAAGTTCTGTATCAATTCAGGTACTTACAGAATTCTGATTCACAGATTCACAAGAGTGAGTCATCATTATAAAGCACAGCCAGCACCGGCAACAAGACACAGGACCCTGCATACAAAACACATCTCACTGGCATCCTGATTTTGCCCAACCTAGGTGAGTATTCACTGTTATAAATTATGAAAGAGAGAGTCGGGGGGTAGTGCAGTGGGTTAAGTGCACGTGGTGCAAAATGCAAGGACTGCAGGGGAGTTGCTTCACAGGCGGTGAAGCAAGACTGCAGGTGTCTGTCTTTCTCTCCCCCACTCTGTCTTCCCCTCCTCTATCCATTTCTCTCTGTCCTATCCAACAACGACGACATCAATAACAACAATAATAACTACAACAATAAAACAATAAGGGCAACAAAAGGGAATAAATAAATAATTTTTTTTCCTCCAGGGTTATTGCTGGGCTCGGTGCCTGCACCATGAATCCACCGCTCCTGGAGGCCATTTTTCCCCCTTTTTGTTGCCCTAGTTGTTGCAGCCTCGTTGCGGTTATTATTGCCATTGTTGACGTTGCTTTGTTGTTGGATAGGACAGAGAGAAATGGAGAGAGGAGGGGAAGACAGAGAGAGAGGGGAGAGAAAGATAGACACCTGCAGACCTGCTTCACCGCCTGTGAAGCCACTCCCCTGCAGGTGGGGAGCCGGGGGCTCGAACCGGGATCCTTACTCCGGTCCCTGCGCTTTGCGCCACGTGCGCTTAACCCACTGCGCCACCGCCCAACTCCCAAATAAAATATTTTTTAAAATAACAATAAATAGCCTCCAGGAGCAGTGGATTCATTGAGCCCCAGCTACAACCCTGGAGGCATAAATAAATAAATAAATAAATAATAAAAGAAAAGGTGTTTACACAAAATAACTGACAGCCTTTGCAATTGCTACTAAGAGCTTTCTTATTAAATTATGGAAAGGAGACAAGACTAACTACTAATTCAATACACCTGGAAAGATTTGACACCATCTGCTATTGTTAGGGGTGTTTAAGTGTCAGTAGAATAAATGATTCTTTCTCACTTTGTGGCATCATTTAAGTTTCTAGGAGATTAACATGAACGAACCATTTCTCTGGTTAAGTCGTGATAGATGTACACTACACCTGAGCATTTTCAGGAGGCCTGGGCGCACTGCGTGTTGCATCTGTTAGCTCTCCCTGTGTCTCCTTTATTTCCTCTCTTTGCAAAGGCTGTGTGTGTGGCCATGACTTTCTGTGAAAATGACCTCCTGTTTGGGGGCATCAGTAGGATAAGCAGGGTGATTCGTGCTATCGAGGAAATCCTCCACGAAGGGTGGCTCTCATATCTACTGGGTTGCAAGAGTGAGGCTTCACCTAAGGTCTCCTGTGGTCTCCTGGAAGGCTCTCCATCTCATCACTAATTGATGTTCTGTATACATTCAAGTGTACTAATGGCTTTCGAGCATCCTAGTTGATATTTGTGTGTTTAGAAATGTCGTTACGGCAACCGAGCACATGGTAGAACAATGTGTGCGAGAAAATGATTGGCTGCTTTTAAAAAATACTTATTTATGCAGTTACTGGATAGATACAGAAATTGAGACACAAGGGGAGATAGGGAGAAAAAAAGAAAAATGCCTGCAGCACTGCTTCACCACTTGTGAATCTTCCCCCTGCAGATAGGGACTGAAGGTTTGAACCAGTCTCCTTGCACATGGTGAGAAATATATTCAACTGGGTATACCACTGCCCACCCTTCTGATCAGCTGCTTTTACTTACTGGGTTCCAAAGAAACCAGTGTGTGTGTGTGTGTGTGTGTGTGTGTGTGTGTGTGTGTGTGTGTGTGTGTGTGTGTGTGTTATGAAACCTGCCATGCACTTCTGGCAGAAACATTCATTTGAGTGCATGGGATTGTAGGATTAGACTTCTATAAGACAAACATTTTGGTGAAGAGTATTGCATGCGTGTATGTACACATACACCAACACACACCCCAGTTTACTCTTCATTGTGAGGACAAGTTGTGTCTCTTTTAATAAGAGGTGGGAAACTTCAGCGCCCTGACAACTGAGTCTTTTTCTCATAGCAACATTTTTTTTTTGTTTGCCTTCAGGGTTATTGCTGGGACTTGGTGCTTGCACTACTAATCCACTGACCCTGGAGGCAATTTTTTACTATTTTATTGGATAGGACAGAGAAAGTTTGAAAGGGGGAAGGGAAGATATAGAAGGAGAGAGGCAGAGAGACACTTGCAGACCTGCTTTATTGTAAAGTGTCCCCTCCTACAGGTGGGGAGCCAGGTGCTTGAACTGGGATCCTTACGTTGGCCCTTGCCCTTCATACTATATGCGCTTAACTTGCTATGCTACCGCCCAGCCCCTAAATGCTAATTTTTAAGCTGATAATTTGTATAGCTTATGAATGTTGTTGTAAATATCAAAAACCCACTCCTTAGAAAATCAACACATGCAATGCCTTATATGGCCACAAGGTGGCAGGACTTGAGCACATTCCAGAGGGACTACAGAGGTCTCCCTATCAGGGTTAATGGATGGGAATAATTTTGGCTGGACTCACTCTCAAGAGACGCCACACTCTCATAAGTGAAGTACAGATATGGTTCAATGACTTATGGTTTATCGTTTTAAAATGTCAAGAGTCAGCCATTCACAAAGCACAGCGGCTTCTGCAGGCAGAAAGGAATGCTAGAGAAAAGGTTATGGTTGTGTGTGTGTGTGTGTGTGTGTGTGTGTGTGTGTGTGTGTGTGTGTGTGTGTGTGATTCTCTCACTGCTCATTGGGTGAGGTTTCTCTTTCTTTCTTTCTTTCTTTCTTTCTTTCTTTCTTTCTTTCTTTCTCTCTCTCTCTCTTTCTCTCTAATTTATTTGATAGAGATAGCCAGAAATCAAGCGGAAGGGAGAGAGAGAGAGACACCTGAAGATCTGCTTCACCACTAACAAATCTTTCCCTCCGTAGGTGGGGGCCAGAGGCTCAAACCCAGGTCCTTAGGCATTGTAACATTGCGTTCAACCAGGTGCGCCACCACTAGGCCCCTGCTGGAGCTTCTCAGAAGGGGCTAGTAATGCTGCTGTTGTGTAGGTGCCTCTGGACAATGTGGGAAGAAAGGCAGATGTTGCTGAATGATATAAAAGGAAAAGCTGTAGGAGTAGGTAGGGGTGTTCATTGGAAGATCTGAAAAGTGGACACAAGTGGATCCAGCTTGACAGAAAAGCACAGACACTGATGCTGCCTAGCTACTTGTCACTCATTCACTGACCAAGCCAGTGTCACTCCAGTGTTTTATTCCCCAGTTTTGTGATTGTTCTTGGGAACAAGAGGACAAGCAAATTGTATGGTCCTGTCTTCAGAGAGCTGGTTCTGTTATATGATGTCTAGAGATGACAAAAAGAAATCTCATTCACCAACTGGACTAGCACACAAATAAACCACAGGACCTTTGGTAAAGGAATCATCCCAGTCACAAGCAGGTGAAGAGTAAGGAAGATACATGGGTTCCTGGGGATAGCTTGTCAGATAGGACGGGTACCTTGCCATGCACAAGGGTTGGGGTTCAAGCCCAGCACCACAATATTGGGACAAGCTCCTTGGCTGGTGGAGCAGGGCTGTAGTATCTGTCCTCTCTCTGTAGTAGAAAAAATGGAAATGTTGGAGGCCCTGGAACTAAAGGGAGAGGAAAAGGCATAGGTAGGTCTTATAACAATAGGAGGGAATAAGGGACAGGAGGAGAGGGGAGGGGAGAAAGGAGAGGGGAGGGGAGAGAGGAAATGAGGGGAAGAGAGGAGAGGAGAGGAGAGGAGAGGGGAGGGGAGGGAAGAGAAGAGAGGGGAGGGAAGAGAGGAGAGGAGAGGAGAGGGGAGGGGAGGGAAGAGAAGAGAGGGGAGGGAAGAGAGGAGAGGCGGGGAGAGAGGAGAGGAGAGGGAAGAGGAGAGGGAGGGGAGAGAGGAGAAAGGAGGGAAGAGAAGGGAGGGGAGAGAGAAGAGGAGAGGAGAGGAGAGAGGAGAGGAGTGAAGTGAAGTGAAGTTTCAAGCCTCTGGTCCCCACCTACAGGGGGAAAGTTTCTCGAGTGGTAAAGTAAGACTGCAGGTGTCTCTCTGTCTCTTTCCCTCTCTATCTCCCTCTCCCTTCTCAATTTCTCTGTCTCTATCCAATAATAAATAAATAACAAATAGTTTTTTAAAAAGTAAGAAAGGAAAAGGGACCAGGATATAATACAAAAGGTTACAAGTGCAGTCACTCTGGAAGCTGGGCTTTTAATAATGCCAGTAAGCCAAGTGCATCCTGGTGTGAGGTCGGACACTGGGGCTGGAATCAAAAAAGAAAACCGGACCTGCACAGCCATGATAAAGCACTTGAGTCCTCCCAGGGCATCTAGGATTGTCTTGCTGTAGGATCTGCAGCCACAAGTCAAGTCTTCCAGAGCCCCTTTGTCCTCATTTGTGAAAGTGACTCTTCCGGGGCTCAGTGAAACTAAGGAGTCAGGAAAAGTATTAAGCCATGATTACACAGTACCAATCACTTTGCTTCTCTGGAAGAAGGAGTAAGAATGCTTCATCTGCAGATACAGAGCCTTATTCTTTGCTGACTCTTGCTGCTCTTTCAAACAGAAAGCATCTGACCATTTGCTGTCCATTCTTCCAATGTGTGCATCTGTCTGTCTCATTCATGTGGCTGGCACCCTGTGCATCTGTACATGTAATGGGTTGTCAGGAAAGTCATGTTGCATTTTTGCATGGAAAACTATGTTGTGACTTTTTCATCAACCCAGTAACTCAGTTGCTACTGTCTCCAGGTGCAGACTAACTACATTTTTGGCAGCCTGGACACCAAGTGTAGCCTTCTTCTATAATACCCCTGAAGAAAATGTACTCTAGGAAGTACTGAGCTGACTGACTACAGAATTCACTGGTGACTCTTCTCCATGAAGACAAGTCCTGTGATTGATCGGCTCACTTTAATTTATTACTGAAACGCAGGCTTTGGGTGTGCATCTCCGGAAGTCACCATGTGACGGCACTGCATTCAGCCCCACACTGACAGTACAACTTCTGGCCTTCAGCATACACCTGTCCCCCTTTGTCACTGTGGAGACAGCTCCTTTTGTATTTGTGCCTTCTTCCTCTACCACTGATGGGGACTCACTTGGCCTTCTCCACACTGTCCTGAGTCTCCAGCTCCACCCACTCTCCACGTTACCAGCTAGACCTCTGCTGCTAGACACCTCCCACCCCCAGTCTGAGGTGCTTTCTTTTTTTTTTCTTTTCTTTTTTTTAATATTTATTTTATTTATTCCCTTTTGTTGCCCTTGTTGTTGTTGTTTTTTTAAGTTTATTTTATTTTGAGGTGCTTTCTTAATGCACAGCAGTCTTCTAAAGGCTTCTTTTTAACAAAGAGGGTCTCTCTCTACAAAAAGAATTATCTTAGCAATTATAGAGTTATTCATACCATCGCTCTTCTATATGAATATAGTTGCATCCATAATGAAAGGCACATATATACATTTATTTCATCATAAAATAAGACACAGAGAGTGATGTTATAGATTGTTTGGACTTTCAATTGCTTCTTAATTTCCTGTTTTGCTTATCTTTCTAAGTAACTGATAGCAAATCAGCTCATTCTTTCATTCTTTTTAATTTCTATGTGAAATTAACACTTTATTGTGGAAGATATATTTCTTTGTGTTATTGTTAATATCGGGATGCAACATAATAATTCAGGGATCTAATGCAGCTCACCAGATAAAACGTTAGAGGCCTTTATTTGCTTAGAGTAGAATTACTAGATAAACAGATTCCATTAGCCATAGATACAGTTCTAAGAACAGCATGTTTGAATACTTCATCAGCATTTTTCTGTGTTCCAGAAACTATTTCTAGTCATGTGCAATAGGAATAGCATACAGTGAAGCAGGGGAGTAGAAATATATCAATAGGGTTTTCATAGTAGGAATATAAATTAGAAAATAGGTTATTCCCACTTCTGTTTTTTTTTTAATTTTGTATTTACAAAAGGATTAGTGAACAAAAACATAAGGTAGGAGGGGTAAAACTCCACACAATTCCCACCACCCAATCCCTATAACCCACCCCCTCCCATGTTAGCTTTCCCATTCTTTAGCCCTCTGGGAGCATGGACCCAGGGTCGTTGAGGGTTGCAGAAGGTAGAAGGTCTGGCTTCTCTAATTGCTTCCCCGCTGAACATAGGTGTTGACTGGTCGGTCCATACTCCCAGTCTCCCTCTCTCTTTCCCTAGTAAGGTGTGTCTCTGGGGAAGCTGAGCTCCAGGACCCATTGGTGGGGTCTTTAATCCAGGGAAGCCTGGCCAGCATCCTGGTGGCATCTGGAACCTGGTGATTGAAAAGAGAGTTAACATACGAAGCCAAACAATTTGTTGAGCAATCATGGATCCCAAGCTTGGAATAGTGGAGAGGAAGTGTTAGGGAGGTACTCACTGCAAACTCTAGTGTACTTCTACTTTCAGGTATATATTTTGCAGTATTTTATGGATATGTGTGCACATAAGCTCTCTCTCACAGAAACTGGTGTATATCTAGATTATGGGACTTAGTTAGAAAGTGAACCACCTGAGATGAAATTAGAGTGTACTATAAAAGGAAAGGTCTCACCCGAGTATTGAAGTTGAAGGGTTGTCATTCCACACGTGAAGTCTCTGGATACAGTCTGAGGTGAAGCATGTTGAGGTGGCAATCGTTGCTTTGGTTAGGTTGTGATCGGTGGATGCAATATTATTTGGTTTGGATTGGGAGATGCACACAGGAAAGTGGGCCCTATCCAAGGGTTCCAGGACTGGGGGAAGTAGGGGCTCTATAGTGAAGATGTGAGGTTCCTGCTGTCTTAGGGTTCAAAAAGACAATCAATAGTTAATATTATCATCACATTATTTGTTATTTGGGTTAACTTTGAAAAGTCCCTTTGTTATGGTTTGCTGTACAGTACCCAGTATCTTGTATATAGCTGTGCTATTGGATGCTTCTGGTTATTCCCACTTCTAAGGCATGGAAAGCATGTGAAGTACTCAAGGTAACATAGCCAGCCAGTGACATTGCCAAGATGCAACAGGCCTGGCCCTAGACTCTGTTGTTAATCACTAAGCCATACATCATTGTATATCACCCCACTGGAAATACTTTCCAGGCTTGGTTGCCAGCGACCCGGGCTGCCCGTCACTGCCCAGATTTACTGAGCATTCCACTCCAAGTGGAGCTCCAGCTGATACTGGCATGGACTTCACTACACTACTGTAAATTAGGCAGCCATGCCAAGGGGAAAAAATTTAGTACCCATAAAGAACAAAGCAGGGCAGCTCTGCTGAGGGGGGAGGCAGGGCTTGGAAGGGAGGGAGGGGCTAAAAAGAGGACAAGGGACTAATGCAAAGGGACATAGCCAAGCACCTGGCCCAGATGGGAAGCTGCTGAGGTGAGCGTGCCAGATCTCAGCAGCTCCCAGCCCTGTGCCCAGAATAGCTGTTCACAGGCACGCTGCCAGTGAGTCACTCACTACAGCCAGAGTGGGGAATGCTTAATCAGATGCATCCATTCACGAGGTAGTAGGTGGACATCTGTGGTGAACTGCAATGAATTGGCATGCCCTGAACTGGGCCAACCTTCACCAGAGGCCTCTTGCAACTCGAAACCTGAATTTTGTCTTCTCTTGAGTACCTGTCACACTGCTCATAGGTTCTGCGTGGACTATCCTTATCTGATAGACCGGTGAGAAGAGGATAGATTTCTGTTTTCTGAGGACTAAACATAAACTCAGAGCAGAAGCTCATTGGACCACGTGCATGGAATTCTGTCTAGTTACTTACCCAACAAGGCCATGGGTTAATGCTATGAAGGTCACCTCATGTCTTTGATGCAGGGAGGAGGGCACAGAATCTGTGACAACTAGTATGGTCATGATCCTAGAAAGTGCTGGGCTTGCTTTTCTACCGGCAGCCCCACAAAGAATGTGTTATTATTGCTAGCCATGAGCTTCAGGATCTGCCTGCTGATAATCCACCAGTGAGCTATCTCAGTGCATTTTGGAGATTTACTCCAGTGTTTTTTCTGCTAAGTAAGATGGCATGGTGAGCGCCCTTGGTGGCCCCTTCAGAGCCCCTTGGCAGCCCAGTGTCCCCACCTTCTGTTTTTTAGAACAGTTGCTTTCTTTTCCGGAGGACACCACCTGTCCATGGGGATGCTTCAAAAAGCTTGCCATCACCCCCACACCTCTTGTGGCCAAAGACAGTTCCTAGTGGGTTATAACAGTTGTCTCCTTGTCATGAACTAGTGCAGCTTTCGTGTTGCATTTACACATCTCAATTCCCTGTGAAATCAGCCCAGAGGAGAGATTCTTTAAGCCACCATTTGGCCTTGTTGTTTCCCTCTTTGCCCTCTGGGATTTTACTGGAAGCATCCCCTAATTCAGTAGCCTGTAGAGAAATCTCTTCCTGAGGTTCTGCTTCTCAGGCGCCCAGCCTAAAACAGCTTGTCGGCTCCTTCTCAGCAGAGACCATAAGTTCTCCTCACAGCACGACAAGCAGTGTGATGCCATGTTTTACAAACCTCAGCTGTCCACATGTCACCTGCATTATATTGCCAGATTTGTATGTGATTATGCAGCCACTTATCTGGAAATCACTTTGAAATGCTTTTTTTCAGGCTATTTTTAAAATAATAAATTTGCTCTGAAAAGTAGATTTCTGACTTCATAAATTTCAAATTCTAGTTTAAGTGTTAACACAAATGAATATTTATCTGAACTGTACATTAATCACCATGCATCATAGACCTGCATGACACCTTTAAAAGCTTGATAACATGTAGACTGCTTTGCTTTCTGATTTGTAAACTCTAGTTTTCTTGCTTTTCAATAGACTATTCACCTTGTGTTCATGAGGCTCAGAGAGAGTTAAACTCCTGGTTCCATATGAGGGAGCAACAAAGAAAACAAGTGGAATCCCACTGGGGTGGAACAGTACCTACTTCACTCTTTCTCCAACTCTTTCCCTCTCTTTCTAAAAATGGAATAAAGATCAGGAAATAGACTTTACTAAACATGTCACATGTGGGTAGACAAAAGTGCCCTGGTTTGCTGTGTGTGTGAGACAGGCATTTGTCACATATGGTAACAGGCACCTTGGTGCAGAGGAAGAAACAGAGAAGGCTGCCTGCTACTGTGGGGTGTGTGTGTGTGTCTGCACATGCAGGGTGAGGTTGGGGGGTGCAAAGCAGGGAAATTTAAGTCCAGCAACAAGGAAGTCAAAAGCAAAAATCAATGGATTTTAAAAGCAAATTATTTTTAGGAATCACAATGAATTGCAAAATTTCAAGTTATTGTCACAAACATCATAAAAATCCAGAAGAACCTATACTTTTATATGAGATACACACACACACACACACACACACACACACACACACACACACGCCAGGGTTATCACTAGGGCTCTCATCCACTGCGCAACTCATCCACTGATCCTGGCCGCCATTTTTTTTTTAATAACTTGATAGGACAGATAGAAATGGAGAGGGGAGGGGGGTAGAGAGGGAGAGAGGAAGGTAGATATCTGCATACCTGCTTCACTGCCTTTGAAGCATCCCCCTGCAGATGTGCACTTAAGCAGGGTGTGCCACTGCTTAGCTGCCCCCCCTAATGTATTATTCAATATTTACTTTTACTTTCATGAGTGATCAAGAGAAAGAAAAAGCCCAGAGAATTGCTCAGCTCTACTTACTGCAGAGCTGGGCCCTCAGGGCCCTGGGACCTCAGGAATACAAGTCTACCACTGTGCTATCTTTTTAGTCAATCTGCTACATCTTTATCAAAAATTTCTTACAGTTTTTGGTGCATATTTTGGTAACCTTTTCTTGAAAGAAATATTAAAATATTGTTGTCAACTGAATATAATTTTGTTTTTATTCTAGCCTTATTGATCATTAAAATTGTCATTAATATTTGGCATACTTAAAGCATTTACTTCACACACCCTTTCATTTTATGTATATGGTTTTGTTTAGACCTATGAACATGAAATTCTGGTTCCACTTTGCCTAATTCCCATTAGAAAAGGAAACTGTATAGTCTGTTTATAAGCATATATGCTACATTAAAAGAAATTAGGAGCCAGTGAAGTAGCTTATTTGGATAGTGCACCTGCTTTGCCATCAGAAGAGCATATTTGGAAATTATTTTATAACAACTGGAGTAAATCAGCGGTCATAATTATAAGTCTGTAGACACAAAAGCTTTCATAGATGACACATTTGCTTCATTTCCAGCAACAAAATCAATCACACAGTGTTGTAAATATTAGCAGATAGATTGCACTTTTAAAAACAGGTAGGTTCTCTTGTTTGTTGAAGTTTCACCTTTACCTTGAAGGGACAGATAAAAATCTGTTTATTTTGGGATCCATATCATATGGGCATCCTATTACTGAGAGTCATTTTTTTCTCTCTGAAAAAGTTCAGCAAATTGGGTTTTGGAGAATCACTGGAAAATAATTGTGAGGCTTGCCTGCATGTTCTGTCTCTGTTTCCATACTAAATGTCTTCTGAGTTGTGATGGTGTCACGTTATCATTAGCTAATATCTAAAGGGGGAAACACACCTAATGTGAGATTCACACAGCCTGAATAATTCTGAACTATTTTGACTTCATTCCTGTCACATCTGATTGCATTTTCATTCTTTCTATTACTAAATGCTCTTGATAAAGATCTCAGACTACAAGTGGAAATGTCTATCAGTCTGTTTATCTATGAATTGCTGGTATCAACTTTTTAAAAAATTAATCTATTTATTTAAGAAAGGATACATTAACAAAATCATAGGATGGGGGGGTACAACTCCACACAATTCCTGCCACCCAATCTCCATATCCCATCCCCTCCCCTGATAGCTTTCCCATTCTCTATCCCTCTGGGAGCATGGACCCAGGGTCATTGTGGGTTGCAGAAGGTGGGAGGTCTGGCTTCTGTAATTGCTTCCCCGCTGAACATGGGCAATGACTGGTCTATCCATCCTCCCAGTCTGCCTCTCTCTTTCCCTAGAAGGGTGTGTCTCTGGGGAAGCTGAGCTCCAGGACACATTGGTGGGGTCTTCAGTCCAGGGAAGCCTGGCCTGCATCCTGATGGCATCTGGAACCTGGTGGCTGAAAAGAGAGTTAACATACAAAGCCAAACAAATTGTTGAAGAATCATGGACCCAAAGGTTGGAATAGTGGAGATGAAGTGTTGGGGGGTACTCACTGCAATCTCTAGTGTTCTACTGCTTTCAGGTATATATTTGCCCTAGTTCATGGAAACCTGTGAACATATGCTCTATCTCCTGGAACCTGGTCTATATCTAGGTTTTGGGACTTTGTTAGGAAGTGAACCACCTGGGATGGAATTAGAGAATACTATGAAAGGAAAGATCTCACCCGAGTGATGAAGCTGAAGGGTTGTCGTTCCACACCTGAAGTCTCTGGACACAGTCTGAAGTGAAGCATGCTGGGGTGGCACTTGTTGCGTTGATTAGGTTGCAATCAGCGGATGCAATATTATTTGATAAGAATTGGGAGCATACAGGAAAGTGGGCCCTACCCTAGGGTCCCAGGACTGGGGGGAAGTTTAGGCTCTATAGTGGAAATGTGAGGTTCCTGCATTGTCTTAGGGTAGAAGAAGACAATGGATAGTTACTGTTATCATCACATTATTTGGTAATTGGGTTAGCTTTGAAAAGTCCCTTTGTTAGACATACAATCAATTTTTCCCCCTCTCATATTAAATAAATAGTGATTTATATGACTACAATTTAATAGGTGTGTACATAAACACCATTCCCATCACCAAAAGATTGTGTCCCATCCCACCACTCCCACCCCCCCACCCCCGCCGGCCCAGGAAGCTGCATGTTCACCCTCCCCATCACCACAGGGTTTTTACTTTGGTACCTTACTTTCAATTTAGTCAGATCCTACCTTTAGTTTCCTTTCTGATCTTCTTTCTCAACTTCTGTTGATGAGTGGGATCATCCCATACTCATCTTTATCTTTCTGACTTAGCTCACTTAACATAATTCCTTCTAGCTCTGTCCAAGATGGGTCAGAGAAGTTGAGTTCATTGTTCTTAGTAGCTACATAGTATTCCATTGTGTATATATACCACAGCTTTCTCAGCCACACATCTGGTGTTGGGCACCTGGGTTGCTTCCAGGTTTTAGCTATTATAAATTGTGCTGCTGTGAACATAGGAGTACACACATCTTTTTGGTTGGGTGTTATGGAGTCCTTGGGGTAGGGAGTCCTTGGGAATTACTGGGTCATATGGAAGGTCCATGTCTATCCTTGGAAGAGTTCTCCAGACTGCTCTCTAAAGAGGCTGGGCCAATTTACAGTCCCACCAGCAGTGCAGAAGGGTTCCTCTGTCCCCACAGCTTCTCCAGCATTTGTTGCCACTGTCCTTTTTGATGGATGCCATTCTCACAGGGGTGAGGTGGTATCTCAGTGTTGTCTTTATTTGCATTTCTCTGACAATCAGCGACCTGGAGCAGTTTTTCATATGTTTGTTAGCCTTTGGGATCTCCTCTGGAGTAAATGTTCTGTTCATATCCTCTGCCCATTTTTGGATGGGGTCATTTGCTTTTTTGTTGCTAAGTTTGCTGAGCTCTTTGTATATTTTGGTGATTAGTCTCTTGTCTGATGTATGGCATATGAAGATCTTTCCCCATTCTGTGAGGGATCTCTTTGTTTGTGTGATAGTTTCTTTTGCTGTGCAGAAGCTTTTCAATTTGATATAGTACCATTTGTTTTTTTCTGCTTTAGTTTTCCTTGCAATTGGGTTTGTTTCATCAAAGATGTCCTTGAGGTATAGGTGGGAAAGTGTTTTACCAATGTTTTCCTCTAAGTACTTGATTGTTTCTGGTCTAACATCCAGGTCTTTAATGCATTTGGAGTTGATTTTTGTTTCTAGTGAGATAAAGTGGTTCAGTTTAATTCTTCTGCATGTTTCAACCCAGTTTTCCCAGCACCATTTATTGAAGAGAGCCTCCTTCTTCCATTTAATCCTTTGGGCCCCCTTATCAAAGATTAGATGTCCATAGGTGTGGGGTTTTATTTCTGGGCTTTCAATTCTGTTCCACTGGTCTGTGTGCCTATTTTTGTTCCAGTACCATGCTGTTTTGATGATGATGGCTTTATAATAAAGATTGAGATCTGGGAGTGTGATGCCTCCATTTCTATTTCTTTTCCTCAAGATGGTTTTGGCAATTCTACGTGTTTTCTGGTTCCAGATAAATGACTGTAGTTTTTGTTCTATTCTCTTAAAGAAGTTTGGTGGAACTTTGATGGGTACCACATTAAATTTGTATATGGCTCTGGGGAGAATATTCATTTTGATGATATTTATTCTTCTGATCCATGAGCATGGGATGTCTTTCCATTTCTTGGTATCAGTTTCTATTCCTTGAATAGTGACTCATAGTTTTCAGTATATAAGTCTTTCACTTCTTTGGTCAGCTTTACTCCTAGGTATTTTATTGATTTTGCTGAAACAGTGAATGGGAGTGATTTCTGGATGTCTTCTTCAGATTTAGTGTTTGCATAAAGAAATGCCACTGACTTTTGTACATTGATTTTGTAGCCTGACACCTTGCTATATTGCTTAATAACTTTCAGTAGTTTTCTGCTGGATTCTTTAGGTTTTTCTGTGTATAATACCATATCATCTGCAAATAGTGAGAGCTTGACTTCTTCCCTTCCAATCTGTATTCCTTTGATTTCTTTCTCTTGCCTGATTGCTATGGCAAGAATTTCCAATACTATGTTGAAGAGTAATGGTGACAGTGGACATCCCTGTCTCGTCCCCGATCTGAGGGGGAATGCTTTCAGCTTCTGTCCATTGAGTATGATGTTGGCTGTAGGTTTGCTATATATAGACTCCACTATCTTGAGGAATTTCCCATCTATTCCCATTTTTTGTAGAGTTTTGAGCATGAATGGGTGTTGGATTTTGTCAAAGGCTTTCTCTGCATCTATTGAGATAATCATGTGGTTTTTGGTTTTGCTTTTATTGATGTGGTGAATGACATTGATTGACTTACGGATGTCGAACCAGCCTTGCATTCCTGGGATGAATCCCACTTGGTCGTGATGAACAATATTTTTGATGTGCTGCTGTATCCGGCTGGCCAAGATCTTGTTTAATATTTTGGCATCTATGTTCATCAGAGATATTGGTCTGTAGTTTTCCTTTTTTGTTCTGTCCCTATCAGCTTTTGGTATCAGGGTGATGTTGGCTTCATAAAAGGTGGAAGGGAGTATTCCTGTTTCTTCAATCTTATGGAAAAGCTTAAGAAGTATGGGTACTAACTGTTTCCTGAAAGTTTTGTAGAATTCGTTTGTGAAGCCATCTGGTCCAGGACTTTTGTTGTTGGGGAGATTCTTAATAACGGTTTCAATTTCTTTGTCTGTGATTGGTGCATTTAGGTTTTGTAGTTCTTCTTGGTTCAGTTTTGGAAGGGCATATGCTTCTAGGAATTGTTCCATTTCTTCCAGATTCTCTAGCTTGGTGGCATATAGTTCTTTATAGAAGTTTTGCATGATTCTCTGGATTTCTGTGGTGTCAGTTGTGATATCTCCTCCATCGTCTACAGTTCTATTAATTTGAGTCTTCTCTCTTTTTTGTTTGGTGAGTCCGGCTAGGGGTTTGTCAATTTTGTTTAATCTTTCAAAGAACCAACATTTGGCTTCATTGATCTTTTGTATGGTTCTCTTATTTTCAATGTTGTTTATTTCTGTTCTAATTTTAGTGATTTCTGTCCTTCTGGTTGCTTTAGGGTTTCTTTGTTCCTCTTCCTCTAAGTCCTTGAGGTGTGAAGTAAGGTCATTCATTTGAGCTTCTTCTTGTTGTTTAATATGTGATTGTATGGCTATAAGTTTCCCTCTCAGTACTGCTTTAGCTGTGTCCCAAATATTTTGATAGGTTGTGTCTTCATTTTCATTTGAATTTCCTGCTTGAGTGACTCTCTGACCCATTGGTTCTTAAGGAGTATGTTGTTTAGTTTCCAAATTCTGTGACTTTTAATAATTTTCTGTTTGTTGTTAAATGTTAGTTTTACTCCGCTGTGGTCTGAGAAGACAGTTGGGATGATCTCAAGGCTCTTGAATTTATTGATGCTATCTATGTGGCCTAACATGTGGTCTATCCTTGAGTATGTGTTATGTGGATTTGAAAAGAAGGTGTATTCCAGTTTTTTGGGGTGAAGGACTCTGAAAATGTCCAAGAGGTCTAGTGTGTCAATCTCTTCATTTAATTCTCTTGTATCTTTGTTGATTCTCTGCTTTGTTGATCTGTATAAGTGTGATAGTGGGGTATTAAAGTCTCCCACTACTATTGTATTACTATTGATGTATTTTTGAAATTCTTTCAGTAGGTGCTTGATGTATTTAGATGGTCCCTCATTAGGTACATAGATGTTAATAATTGTTAAGTCTTCTTGGCTTACTGATCCTCTAATAATTATGTAATGTCCTTGCCTATCTTTTATAACTTTATTTAATTTAAAATCTATTGTGTCGGAGATGAGAATGGCTGTTCCTACCTTTTTTTTGTGGTCCGTTAGCCTGTATGATAGTTTTACATCCTTTCACTTTAAGTCTGTGTTTATCTTTTTGTGTCAGATAGGATTCTTGCAAGCAGCATACGGTTGGGTTATGTTTTCTGATCCATCCCCCCACTCTGTGCTTTTGATGGGTGAGTTTAAGCCATTGACATTTATTGATATTATGGATTTAATTTATTGTAATGCCATTGTTCAACAGATTTTTGTTTGCTCTGCTATATTGCAAGTATTATAGTGATCTTCTTGACTATAAGAGGTCTTTTAGAACCTCTTTCAGGGCCGGTTTGGTGGTGGTTGCCTCCTTTAACTGTTGTTTGTCTAAGAATGTTTTGAGCCCTCCATCTAGTTTGAATGAAAGTCTAGCAGGATATATTATCCTTGGTTGAAACCCTTTTTCATTCAGGGCTCGATAGATATCTTGCCATTCTCTTCTGGCTTTTAGAGTTTGAGTGGAGAAATCTGCTGATAGTCTTATGAGTTTTCCCCTGTATGTGACTTTTTGTTTCTCTCTTGCAGCCTTTAGGATCCTTTCTTTATCCTTACTTCTTCTCATTGTGACTATGATGTGTCTTGGAGTCTTCAGGTCTGGTTTGATTTTGTTTGGAACTCTATGGGCCTCTTGAATCTTGATGTCCTTTCTGTTATTCAGGTCTGCGAAGTTTTCTTCTATTATTTCCTCTAGAATGTTTTCTTCCCCTTCTTCTCTTTCTTCCTCTGGCAGGCCAATTATACGAATGTTACTTCTTTTGAGATCATCACATATGTCTCTGTTGTTGTTTTCAGTGTCTCGCAATCTCTTTTTTGTGCTCTTTCACCTCTTTCCTAGTTTTATCTAACTCATTCTTTGTCAGACTAATTCTGTTTTCTGCTTCTGTTAGTCTGCTTTCCCTTCCCTCAGCTTCTTTCCTCAGTTCAGTTATTTCAGCTTTCAGTTCTCTAATTCCCTCAAGTTACAGTATTTTCCTTGGGGGTCTCAACTGTTGTTTCCCTAATACTGCCATTCCTTTCCTCCAATGTTGTTTTCATTTCTGTGATTAATAAGTTTATTATTGCTTGCATACTTTTCTTATTTATGGTTACTTCTGGCTGATTTGTAGTTTCTTCTGGGCTTTTGTCTTCATTCATTGGAGTAGCAGTTTTATTTGGTTTTGATCTACCCCTTTTTTATTTATGTGTTTTTTATTTTTATGTTCTGTTGTTCCTCAGTTGTTGTGTTTTGAGTATAAGCAACACTGTACTAAATACCTTTTTTACAAATGCAGTCACCCACCTCAGAAATTACAATAGCAACTGAAGCAAGGATTGAAACAGTTTAATCACTACCAGTTAGCCAAACAATATCTCCAGTCCGTGAAAAAATAGCAGCCAAGTCCAAGTGAAGAAGAAAGAGAAAGAAAAGAAGGGATAGCAAGAATATACAATTATGCAAATATACTATCCACTGTATATTCTAGGGGTACAAGAGGAGAAAGGGAAGTAGAGCAGAAATACACACATAGAGTCCACTCTGAGTCAGATTTCTTCACCCAAATAATTCACAAACCAATATCAGTGAATTCAGAAAGCTGAAAAAGGAGGAAGGAAGAAAGGAAGACAAGAAAAAAAAGGAAGAGAGACAAGAGAGAGAAAAGAAAAAAAAGATAAGAAAAAGAACTGTAATAAAGGAGCAGTGAAAGGAAAGTTTTTAAATTAATTAATTATTTAGTTTTATTTTATTTTTTAATTAGCTAGGTGGAGGGAGAAAGGGAGAGTGGGTAGAAGAGGTAGGAGTAGTGAAACAAGTTTCTCTCACAATGGATAAGATGCGTAGTCCCCTAGCAATGGAAAATACACTAAGAGTTAATTCTGGTCAACCTAAAGGAGGAGGGGAAAGAGATACACCTTTATATAATATTAATAATAAAATAGAGCAGGGTAAAAAACCCTGTCCCAGATTGCCTCAAGCTGCCTGAGCAGAGACAGCTGATTGTTAAGAAAGTCAAACAAACTAACAACCAAAAAAAAAAACCAAACACCAAAAAAAAAAAAAGAAGACACCTCAGGGCAGTGTTTCCCTTTTGTAGATCCAATTGACCATTTAGAAAGAAAGAGGGCTGAGGGTTTCAGAAAGGAATAGGCTTGGAATGGAACCCCTGTTGAGCTAGGAATCTTAGTAAAGAAAGAAGCTCAGCAGGGAAGCCTGCTAGGAGCTGCTTTCTGGCACCCAGGGTCTGGTTATGGGGGAGGGGGAAGTGGTGCACTTCAGGAATAATAAAAAAAATTTTTCCTTTCTTTTTCCCTCTATATTATAACCCAAACTGGGCTATATTTGCCCCCTTGGTGTCACAGCTAGGACACCGAATTCCCTGTCCAGCTGAAGGCAAAAAATCGTACCATTTCCAGCAGTTGTCGGAACTCAGACCTTCAAGCTACTTCTCAGTCTGCCATCTTGGCTCTGCCCTCTCTCACCTTCTTTTTTTAACTTTGCTTTTTTTATTTGATAGAGATGGAGAGAGGGGAGTGGGAGGTAGAGAGAGAGAGAGAGAAACCTGCAGTTGCAGTCCTGCTTCACCACTCATGAAGCTTTCCCACTGCAGGTGGGGGCCAAGGGCTTGAACCTGGGTCCTTGTGCACTGTAATGCATGTGCTTAACCAGGTGCGCCACCACGCAGCCCCCTGGTATCACCTTCTATTAAGTCTCTCTGCCCCAGACAGAAAGTCAGTCTTTATCTGTCTGTCTGTCTCTCTCTCTCGCAGTCAGCCTTCTCTGTTTCTTCCTCTGAGAGCCTGTTACTACATGTGACAAAACCCTATCTCACACACAGAGCAAACTAGGGCACTTTTGTCTACCCATATATGAAATGTCTAGTAAAATCTATTTCCTGATCTTTATTCCATTTTTAGACTGAGAAAGATAGAGGGAGAGCTGGAGAAAGAGTGAAGTAGGTATTGTTCTACCCCAATGGGATTTCACTTATTTTCTTTGTTGTTCCCTCATATGGAACCAGGAGTCTAACTCTCTCAGAGCCTCATGAACACAATGTGAGTGGTCTATTGCAAAGCAAGAAAACCAGAGTTTACAAATCAGAAAGCAAAGCAGTCTACATGTTATCAAGCTTTTAAAGGGGTCATGTAGGGCTGGGTGATGACACACCTGGTTGAGTGTACATGTTACAATACACAAAGGCCTGGGTTCAAGGCCCCGGTCCCCACCTGCAGGGGAAGAGCTTTGCGAGTAGAGAAGCAGGGCTGCAGGTGTCTCTCTGGCTCTCTTTCTATCTTCCTCCTCCTCTAAATTTCTGGCTGTCTCTATACAATCACTCAATAAAGATAAAACAATTTTTTAAATAAATAAACCTTAAGCAGATATGGCCCATTCAACAGATGGAATGGCTTTAAAGAAGGAGGTCGGGGGGCTAAGAAGAGGGGTGGGCCAGTGTCCTGTAGTGGAGGAAGGGGACAAGCTATTGGAGAGTGGGGTTTATTGACACTCATCTTGGGGAGATGTAACTCCTGTAGATCAACATTTCCACAAGAGCATGACTCATTAAAAATAAAGAATTTGCATTCAAACCTAATTTTGTATTTTCATTCCTAAAAAAAACCAAAAAAACACTACCCAGATTGCACAAACTTTAGGTCATGCATCTAGTTTTTCCCCTAGTTTATTTGCTAGGACAGAGAGAAACTGAGAGGAAGGTGGGAGAGAGAAAAATAGACACCTGCAGACCTGATTCACCACTCATGAAATGTCTTCCCTGCAGGTGGGGTGTGGGGCATGGTACTGTGTGTGTTCGAGTGGGTATGCATTCACCTGGCCCCAAATATATGTTATGTGTTGTATTTTAGCCAGAGAGAGATTCAGAGAGACCAGAGATAGTTCATCTGTTGCTTGTGGTGGTTCTGGGAATTGAACATGGGTTTTTGGAGTCTCAGCATGCTAGTCTTTTTGCATCACCAGTATGCTATCTCCCTAGTTAGGCCCTGCCTCTTATCTCTAGGATCACAAGTTACTGAGTGCCAGTTGGCAGAATCCTTTTTCTATCACAGGACATACTGTTAAGCTGTCAACATGTAAAGGGTTTAAGATGGTTATTCCACTTAGCTCTGTGGTTGAAGTGACATTGGTGCTTGATTTTAGTTACTTCTACAAGAGCAGAAATAGAATTGTTCAGATCTAAGTTTATAGGATTCACAGTATTACCAAGCCAAGGAGTCTGACATATCACTCACAAGTGAAACTGAGTCTGTTTCAGTATTCTGACTGGAGCAAGGGGAAAAGACTTTAAAACATTTATTTCCTTATAAAGATAAGCTTTTATTTCCTTTGTCTGCATGCATGTTTCCAGTCTCTGGCACTTATATGGAATCTTATATTAATTATTTAGAAGCATTTCACATAAAGTATGGATATGCCAAAGTTCTTTACATTCTCTCTAATATGGTTTGAGGATGTTATAAATAAATAACTCTTTCTCTTTGTGATGGAATAAATTATCATGTTCAGAGATTAACAGCCTCAAAAAGGACAAGTGACAAAAAATGGCCCTAGAATATAAAAGTGTGTGCTTGCACTTGAATCAGAAATATGGAAGTTGCTTTATTCCACTATGTTTTGGAATCATATCATCTGGATAGTAAGTGGGAGTATGTGTGTGTGTCTACTCCAAACTAAGGTGTATTTTTTTTTTCCTATCCTTATCTCTCATTACTTGTGAACTTAATGGAGACTTCTTTCTGGCTCTTTTATTTCAATACATATGTCACTAAGTTCTCTTTGACATATTTTAATTGCTGTTAGATTCTAATAAAATTCATAATCCTCAGGGAAAGTTACACTCATTAAAGGATCTCCCTGTTTCACTGAATAATATTAAGCACCACACATGTCTGATACTGACATAATAATATTTATTACATGGGAAAAATATTACAAAGGATTGGCACCTAAGTACATATATATTATTATGTGGAATGACATATTTTCTAAACTGTTGTCGCTTTGCATGCTGTAATAATGTGGTTTTTTTACTTCTGCAGAATTATCGATGGAGGATGGGTTATTTACTGTTTGAAAACTCATGGCCCTTATACTTTTTATAGCTGTCAAAGTGGAATTGGCCAGCTGAGATCATTGCATTGTTTCTGGTTGTCAGGGACTGGTTTCAAGGACTTTCTATGCAGATATTATTCTGATAAAATAATAAATTACTAAACTTTCAATACCTATTTCAAAGACAATCTTCTGTTTCTAATTATATCTCCATCATGTCATTAGTAATTCATCCACCCACTTAAAATTAATCTTTAACTTTCCAGATCTTTCTTTTAATTGGTGAGTTCTCTGTATATTACTATTCTGTAAACAGACCTTAAAAGATACAGAATCATCAAACACCATCTTCATATAATTTCTTCACTGTTAAAGGATAAAGAATATAAAAGCTCCTTTCTGTGGTCACTCTGGATTACACTGCTGTCTTCAGAAATCGGTATTCCTGACAGCTTACCTACCCACTTTTATGTATGGATAGTTTTGTACATGAGTGAAATTGCATCATATCTGTTATTCTGTAAATTGTTTTTCTTAACAGTGTCTTGGAAATTTGCATTCCAGTACGTGTAAGAGTGCATTATTCTTTTTTTATTTATAAAAAGGAAACATTGACAAAACCATAGGATAAAAGGGGTACAACTCCACACAATTCGCACCACCAGAACTCCGTATCCCATCCCCTCCGAATGTCACATGTTATGGCATATTCTACTAAGTATATGATCATCTCCTTGGGAGGGAACTGCATCCCTAAAACATACAGTTTTATAAACCAAAATTATCTCAAATAAGTAAATAATAACCTGTACTTTGGAGACCCTCAAAATTAATACAATGAAATACTAACATTAGAAAATTATTATTTGTTTTGAAATCCCACATGCTCCTCTTCTAAGGCCAGTCACCCTCTCCTTTCCCAGAGAAGCACTAATCTGAAGTTTGTGTTTTGTCATTGGTTAGTCTAATAGTTTTCTTTTTTTTTAAATTATCTTTATTTATTATTGGATAGAGACAGCCAGAATTTGAATGGGAATGGGGAGACAGAGAGGGAGAGAGTCAGAGAGACCTGCAGCCCTGCTTCACTACTCGTGAAGCTTTCTGCCTGCAGGTGGGTACCAGGGGCTTGAACATGTGTTCTTACACATTGTAACATGTACACTCAAACAGGTGTGCCACCACCAGCCCCCAGCCTTATAGTTTTGTCAGATGTATTTATATTCTGAAATATTATCTTGTTTAATTTTAATTATTTTGACTAGATATGCCATCATACTAATATATCTTATAGCCATATACATGTTTGTTCAAAACTTTACTGCTTAGATTCAGTCATTTTTATTACCATAGTTCATTCATTTTTACTGAAACACACAGAATAACTTTTGAAATGAACATACATTGTTCCCTAATACTTATTTATCTAGGGTGCTATTATGGATAGTTGGTTTGTATCAGTGTTTAGCTGTCCCTGACAATGTAGTGATGACAGTTTTTCTGTTACAGTGCTTGTATACCAGTATTTTTTAGAATCATGATTCTCAAACTTTTTGGTCTCAGAAACCCTCAATACTTTAAGAATAATTAAAATGTTTTTTTAAAAAAAATTATTGTCTTTATTTATGTATTGGATAGAGACAGCCAGAAATTGAGAGGGTAGAGGAGCTAGAGAGGGAGAGAGACAGAGAGACAACAGCAATACTGCTTCACAGCTTGTGAAGTTTTCCCTCTGCAGATGGGGACTGGGGACTAAACCTGGGTCTTTGTGCATAGTAACATGTGCACTCAACTAGATGCGCCACCACCTGGCCCCTAAAACTTTTTAAATACGTATATATTTGCCCTTTTATTTTAACTTTTTCAAATCACTTTACTAGGGGAAATACTTGTTTACAGGATAATTGTTGTCACCTGAGTACAGTTCCTTGTCTCCTTGTTATGTGTCTATGCACCACTTCTGTCACCAAATACAGTCTCCCTCTACCATCATGCACTTGGTCTCCCTTGCTGTTTAAATGCCCTCACATCCCTCCTCCCTTTAGGGTCTTCAGCTTTAATGCACTAGATAGACCACACCCACTAGTAACTAACAATAGTTAGGTGTTGGCCCAGTAAGATAGCTCACCTGGACAGTGCACATGCTTTGTCATGCACATAGCCCAAGTCTGACCCTAGGCCCCACAGCACTGAAGGAAGCTCTCATGCTGTGGCATCTTTCCCTCTCTGTTATCTTTTCCTGACTCTTTTTTCTAAAGATAAAAATAAGATTTTTTTAAAATGGTCATCTTGTAGTGGTGAAGCCCCCAGTAATGATGTAAAAAAAAAAAAAGCAGGATTTTTTAAGGAGAGGAAACTTTAGAGTATTGATTTGTTAATGATTTTAAAGGAATACATATATATTAAACCAAATAGCATATCTGAGAGTATCATATACAAAAATTAGTAGTCTCACATTTTTTGCATAGCTTTGTTGTTTAATTTCATAGAAACCACCTGAATTATCCTTTCTACTCCCTATTGAAGTATGTTGATTTGTTGAAATATATGCAAGAAATCCAGCCCCTCACAGATATGTGCTGAGAAAGGTGGGGAGGGGGAAGTATGTCATGCTCTCAGATTCTTCTTTCTCTTCATTAATTAATTTTGTTTTTTCTCATTTTTGGTCATAAAATTCTCAATATTTTTTAGAATCAGCTCTGTAAGTTTCCACAACCAAAATATAAAATAGAAAGACAAGAACAAAGATTTTCAAGGCACATTTAAATATATGTGCATATATATATCAATTTAATAGGCAAATATAGTGAAAAATTTAAAAAAATTGACTACTGCATCTAAATCATCAAACAAGTTAGTTCTCTGTACATAATCTGTTTGTTTCCACCAGGATTATTGCTGGATCTTCATGTCTAAACAGTTCCTCTGCTCTGAACAGATTATTATTATTATTGATAGAGACAAAGGGAGAGGGAAGAAAGCATATAGCACTACTGCTGCCTTCAATACAGTGAGGGAGACTTGAACATGAGTAACCCAGTTGGCAAAGCTGCACACTGCCCAAGTGAACTATTTTGTCAGTTCTATTAATTTTTTAAGATAGAAAGTAAGAGGAGCTGGAGATATCTCCCCCAGTAGAACATCCACTTTGCCATGTCAGAGGATGCTGCTTTGAGTCTGTCCCATCACATGAGAATATCATGCAAAGGGAAAGCTTCTGGAATGGTGAAGTTATGCTGTGGTGTTTTTAATTTTTCCTCCTCTTACTCTCCCTCTCCCTCTCCCTCTCCCTCTCCCTCTCCCTCTCCCTCTCCCTCTCCCTCTCCCTCTCCCTCTCCCTCTCTCTCTCCCTCTCCTTCCCTTTCTCCTTCTTCTTTTTGTCTCCAGTGTTATCGCTGGGGCTCAGTGCCTGAACTATAAATCCACTGATCCTGGAAGCCATTTTTTTTCCATTGTACTGCCCTTGTTATCGTCATTGTTGATATTATTACTGTTATTGTTGTTGGATAGGACAGAGAGAAATGGAGAGAGGAGAGGAAGACAGAGAAGGGGAGAGAAAGATAGACACCTACAGACCTGCTTCACTGCATGTGAAGCCACCCCCTTACAGGTGGGGAGCCGGGGCTTGAACTGGGATCCCCAATCTGGTCCTTGCACTTTGCACCATGTGCACTTAACCCAGTTCACTACCTCCTGGCCCCCAATTTTTCCTCTTCTTTTTTTCTCTCCTTGTCTGTCTTTCACCAGGACTGGTGGAATTATGTAGGCTTGAAGCCCCAGTGAAATCCTGATGGCAGGAAAAAATTGTGTGTGTGTGTGTGTGTGTGTGTGTGTGTGTGTGTGTGTGTTCAGTAGGTAGCTAACACATTACTATGCACAGGGACCTGGGCTTGAGGCCCTTTTTACTGCTTGGGAACTGTGTGTGATATAGTTCAGGGTCAGTGAAGCAGTGCTGTGGTATGTCTTCTCTCTCTCTCTCTCTCTCCCTCTCTCTCTCTCTCCCTCTCTCTCTCTCTCCCTCTCTCTCTCTGCCTCTAGGGTTATCACTGGGGCTCGATTCCTGCACTATGAATCCTATGCTCCTGTGGCCATTTTTTCCCCTCTATTGAATAGGACAGAGATAAATTGAGAGGGGAGGGGAAGAAAAAGACACCTGCAGACCTGCTTCAGCACTTGTGAAGTAACCCCCCTGCAGGTGGGGCCTATCTCCCTCTCTGTATATCACTCTCCCTCTCTGTCTCTCACTTTCTGTCTAAATAATAATAATAATGGAGAGTCTACCAGAAGCAGTGAAATCATGTAGACACAGAACCCCATTCATAACCCTAGGGGCCAAAGGAAAAAAAATACAACATGTGTTACACTTTCATTTATTGATTTTCTGCCAACACTTTGCTGGGCCTTTACTTGATTCTACCACTCTCTGGAAGAGAGGGACAGAGAGAGAGAACAGAAGGGTGCCACAACACAGTCCCACCATTGGTGAAGCTTCATCTCATGGAGAATTTGACATGTAGTTACTGGTCTCCTGTCTATCCTAGATGGCTGTTTTTCATGAGTACAAATAGTGGGATTTAAATTTTGTCAGGGTTCTCCCCGACAGGTAGTCGCGAGGAGGGGAGATCTGGACCAGCCGGACCCCCCTTCTGGGGCTGAGCGGGAGGGAGAGTGTCGACGACTTGAGAAAAGACACCACACCAAGTCGGGAGTACTGTCAAGGCAGTGACTCGCTTTATTGAGGAACAGGCCATTTTTTATAGGCAGGGGGTAGAGGCAGGGATGGAAAGGTAGGGTGAGATGACATTAAAGGTGGTGTGAGGTGGCATCACCGTTGGTGGGGCCTATGCTCTTTACGCATCATCAGCTGGAGGGCAGAGGTGAATTCAGGCACGGCCTACAGGAAATGCTGTGTCACTCTTAGGAAGTTAGTGACCGTCAGCGAAACTCGAGCCAGGCTTACGGAATGTCTGCTGGGCCTAGATCGGGGCCAAGCAGACCCCAACAAAATTTGCTATTTCTTAGTTGATTTTCATCCTCTTTAATAGTTTTTTTTCTCACAACCATACTTTCAACTATCCAGAAATAGGAGGTTTCTAACTTTTCAAATGGCTTTGGGACTTTTGAGACTTTTGGCATATGCATGAGTTTTATTACACATCTGTAAATAGACAGTTTTTCTCAGTGTGGCTAAGTATCTTTACTTTTACTTTATGTTCCAGTTTCATGTTGTAACTCAGTTACAGGAAGTCTTTTCATACTGTATGAAGAACTTTGAATAATTTTGTTAAGAAACAGATTATTCAGTTGATGTCATTACTATAATATGGTAATTCAACATTAGTTTAATCTTTATGTCGATCTAAAGGTCAAAAGTGATGAGCAAAACTCAGAAGGAGGGGGCCAGGCAGTGGTCCACCTAGTTGAGTGCATACATTACAATGCTCAAGGACTTAGGTTCAAGTCCCTGGTCCCCATCTGCTGGGGGAAAGCTTCGTGAGTGGTGAAGTGGAGCTGCAGATGTCTCTCTCTCTCTCTCTCTCTTTCTCTTTCTTCCACTCTACCTCCTCTCCCCTCTCAACTTCTCTTTGCCTCTATAAATAATAATAAAATAAATAAATAAGTGCAAGGATCGGCATAAGGATCCCGATTCAAGCCCTCGGCTCTCTACCTGCAGGGGAGTCACTTCACAAGTGAAGCAGGTCTGCAGGTGTCTTTCTTTCCCCCTCTGCCTTCCCCTCCTCTCTCCATTTCTCTCTGTCCTATCCAACAATGACGACATTAGTAAAAACAATAATAACTACAACAATAAAACAAGGGCAACAAAAAGGAATAAATAAATAAAATTTTCAAAAAAAGATTTAAAAATAAATAAATAGAATAATATATATATATATATATATATATATATATTTTGCCTCCAGGTTTATTGCTGGGGCTCAGTGCCTGCACTATATGTTCACTGCTCCTGGAGGCTGTTTTTACCCTTTTGTTGCCCTTGTTGTTGTTATTATTATTGTTATTGCTATTGTTGTTGCTGGATAGAACAGAGAGAAATCGAAAGAGGAAGACAGAGAGGGGGAGAGAAAGATAGACACCTGCAGACCTGCTTCACCTCTTGTGAAGAGAACCCCCCTGCAGGTGGGGAGCCTAGGGGCTTGAACCGGAATCCTTATGCTGGTCTTTATGCTTCATGCCATGTGCGCTTAACCTGCTGCACTATACGCCAGGCCTCCAATAATAATTTTTAAAAGACTCAGAAGGAGCAGATGTTACCAAACAAATGAGTCACTTTTCACTGAATCATTGTCAATACGCTTAATTTGTGAGACCTTGAGGGCATAGAAGTTGTCTGGAAGTAAATCTCCTTCAGTTTCATTTAAATGATTACTTTACCTTGCAGCTATTTGATAAATGATCTTAAGTAACACATGCATTTTTATATTCAAATAAAAGCAACAAATATTCCTGTTATCAAGGACAGATTGAGATTAGAATCAAGAATACAATAGTACTTGATATGGGTCACCAGAGACCTATAGGAACTAGAAACTTCAAAAATTAGGCATTCAAATTCTCAGGACATCTTCCATCTCTTCAAGATCAGTGTCAAAGGACCTTAAGATTTCCATATTTAACCAGCTTTTAAACTAAAAAAAAAATTAACTCATTTGACTTTATAAAATCTTTCTAGCAGTAGTGAGACTTAAGAATCTCTTTTAAAAACGTGAAAATGAAATCTTGCTGATATTGCTATGGTTATGAGAGGAAATACAGATATTTTATGGCTGCACATCTATTTTCAGTGCTCTAAAAATAACAACATTCACACTTGCTTTCTGCTAAAATGTCTAAATGAGAGATTTTCAAAACATGAAGGAATAAAAATATAATAGAACTAGCAATGTTAATAACGACAAGGCTAAGGCAGAAGCAGTTGATACATAGTATACAATTACCAGTGAATTCACTTAATCTCTTGAATTTTGTCAATTAAGGATTAACTAATGATAAATTAATAAACCTGTGAAACTGAAACAGTATCAACAGTATTTCTGAATTCAGTCTCTATATTCATCATATATGCACGTTGTTTCATCACTTTAAATTGATATTTATTTTATAAATTTATTTTCATTTTATTGCCTCCAGAGTTATCACTGGGGCTCAGTGCTGGCACTACTTGTCCACTGCTCCCAGATGCCATTTTTTTTCCATTTTTTACTGGATAGGAAAGAGAGAAATTGAGAGAGGAGGGGGAGATTGAGAGGAAGAGAGACACCAGCAGACCTGATTCACTGCTTGTGAAGCAGTCCCCTGTGGGTGGGGAGTTGGGGGCTTGAACCTAGGTCCTCGTGCTTTGTGCTATGTGCACTAGCACCTAGAACCCTTATAAATTTATCATACTGTCATAGCATCATTAAAGACGGGCTTTCCACAAGCTAATGTAGAGCTTGCTGATTGTCTTTATCTTGATGAAGGGGGAGGGCATGGAGAAAGTTGAGCCTCTGTTGCTGATTCTTAAAGCCAAAATAAAAACTGTATTTCTGTTCGTCCTTTTCTCTATGCACTTTCTTTCTGATTCCAGTATAATCACTTGAGTAAAATCCAGCTCTCAAATTTAACCATTGTATTACATGTCTAAGAATTTATCATCTCTTCATTTCATCTTAATTTTTTTTTTATTTTTTATTTTTTGACATTTTATGGGAGGGTTAGTGGTTCTTATTTCTTCTTTTCTGGATCTATAGCCCTTCTCGGTAACCTCAGATTCTTTCATTGTTCCATAAATTAAAATGCCTGCATGTAATGCTCTTAACTCCTCATTTCCAGAATGATTTGTCTAATCCCTATTCAGCATCCCTACTTGGGTGTCTAATAGATATCTCAAACTTAATGTCCAAATCTGAACTCTTGTTTTGTTTTGTTTTTTAAAGAAATGATGGCAAGTCCATCCTTTCTGTGCAGGACAAGATTCTAAATATCTCCAACTATTCCTCTGTGTTGCTCATTCTGTCTCATATATGAACAAATGTAGCTGTCTTTGTTTAGGGGAAAAAAAATCTGTCTAGACTTTTAAGACTTAGCATCTCCACTAAATATTCTTTTTTTTTTTTTTCATTTTATGCGGTTTTAGGCAATGAACTCAGGACCTCACACATATACAATACTGTTAAACTGTTCCCCAGTCAGTTTTTTTATTCTCTATTTTTTCTTGAGGGAGGTCAAATGAAAGGCAGGTACCAAAGCACTACTTCACCATCTGTGGAGTTTTATTGATGCTTTTGATGATAAATATATGTCATGTCAGGGGTGCAATCCAAGGCCTTAGGCATGTGCTTTATCTACTGAATGATCTTCTGCCCCTGTACTACCTAGTATTTCTTATCTGCACTGTAAAAAAATATATATATATATGTATATATATATGTATATATATATATATATATTTCTCCCTCTCCCTCTGTTTTTCTGTCTCTGTCCAATAGATAAATGAATAAATAAAATATTTTAAAATATACACATATTTTTTTTCTTCCCAGAGCACTATCTCTGTCTTATGGAGGTCCTAGGGATTGAACCTGGGACTTCATAATCTCTGGCAAAAAATTTGTTTGCATAACCCTTATGCTAGCTCCAAAGTCAATGAAATGTAAGTGAGATAATATCACTCTTGTACATAAGACTGAGCTGGATTCCTATCATTCGGGTTAAAAGTCAAAGCCTATGATGAACTTCATGGTTTTACATAGGCTTTCTCCAGCATTTTCATACCCTCCGCCTGCCATCGACTAGCAATGTCCTATAGAGTGGGAAGCATGCACTCCATGTGTAGAAGTGAAACAATAGCTGAAAACCCAAGCAGACAAGCACAGTCGTTGCCAGTGTGAAGGTAGCAAGGAGGTGTAAGAGAACTTGAAACCTGAGCAAAACAAGTCTATTTTAGAGGTAGGAAGTAGAACTTGGAAGAGTTTTCTTTGGTACCTGCATGTGATCAAAGTGATATTTGTGACTTGGCTCTTGGTTAAACAGCACATTCTTCAGGGTTTAGAGAAAGTTTGAGCATCTTCACTTGCTTTCTGGTTTGATATTCACAATTTACTATTTTTGTTTTACTGTTACTAGAGTTTATAATCCCTTTCTCTTATATTTTTCCCACCGTGTAAATAAAAGAAAACATGTACTCAGACTGGTTTTCTTTTTTATTTAAGAAAGGATTAATTAACAAAACCATAGGGTAGGAGGGGTACAATTCCACACAATTTCCACCACCCAATCTCCATATCCCACCCCCTCCTCTGAAAGCTTTCCCATTCTCTATCCCTCTGGGAGCATGGACCCAGGGTCATTGTGGCTTGGAGAAGGTAGAAGGTCTGGCTTCTGTAATTGCTTCTCCGGCTGAACATGGGCGTTGACTGGTCGGTCCATACTCCCAGTCTGCCTCTCTCTTTCCCTAGTAGGGTGGGTCTCTGGGGAAGCTGAGCTCCAGGACACATTGGTGGGGTCTTCAGTCCAGGGAAGCCTGGCTGGCATCCTGATGACATCTGGAACCTGGTGACTGAAAGAGAGTTAACATACGAAGCCAAACAAATTGTTGAGCAATCATGGACCCGAAGCTTGGAATAGTGGAGAGGAAGTGTTAGGGGGGTACTCACTGCAAACTCTAGTGTACTTCTGCTTTCAGGTATATATTTTGCAGTAGTTTACGGATACGTGTGAACATATGCTCTCTCTCACAGAAACTGGTGTATATCTAGGTTTTGGGACTTTGTTAGAAAGTGAACCACCTGAGATGGAATTAGAGAATACTATGAAAGGAAAGGTCTCACCCGAGTAATGAAGCTGAAGGGTTGTCATTCCACACACGAAGTCTCTGGACACAGTCTGAAGTGAAGCATGTTGAGGTGGCAATCGTTGTGTTGGTTAGGTTGTGATCGGCAGATGCAATATTATTTGATATGGATTGGGAGAGGCATACGGGAAAGTGGGCCCTATCCAAGGGTTCCAGGACTGGGGGAAGTATGGGCTCTATAGTGGAGATGTGAAGTTCCTGCTGTCTTAGGGTTCAAAAAGACAATGGATAGTTAATGTTATCATCACATTATTTGGTAATTGGGTTAACTTTGAAAAGTTCTTTTGTTAGGGTTTGCTGTACAGTACCCAGTATCTTGTATATAGCTGTGCTATTGGTTACTTCTGATCTACTTGGTCTAGGCTTTTGAGAGAGTCTGCATATCAATTACACAGCCTATATATTGAAAAGATTCAGTTTGTGTTTTGAAAAACTTCGAGACATACAATTAATTTTCCCCCTCTTGTATTAATTAACTAGTGATTTATTTGACTACATTTTACTAGAAGTGTACATAAACACCATTCCCACCACCAAAAGACTGTGACCCATCCCTCCCACCCACTCCCACCCCCCACTGGCCCAGGAAGCTGCATGTCTACCCCTCATCACAGGGTTTTTACTTTAGTGCCCTTCAGACTGGTTTTCTTAAAGGATTCAGCTCTGATGACATCATGCTTCTGATCAAAATATCCCAGAGACAGAGGGGGAGGGATGAAAAGAGGGAGCGAGGGAGGGAGAGAGAGAATGGGAGGAAGTAGAGGAAGCCACAAGAAGCATCACTGCACTGCCACACTGTCTGCAAAGCTCGCATTTCATGACAGGACTGGAGCTCTGGTCCATGAGCATGACGTCTCATTACCCAATCTGGTCCCCTACGCCTACACTGAACTTCTCTGTTCCAGACTCTTGGAAACAGAGTTGGCAGTCAGCTGAGGTAAAGAACAAACACCTCATCACAGACCCCTGCAAGTGTCAACCGGCTTTGACCTAGCACGTTATGATTGGGCCCTCCTCAATCGCTATCGAACAGGCCATGGCCGGTGCGATGTTATGTTCCATCGCTGGGGAGCCAGAGACGACCCAAACTGCCCCTGCGGCTACAGACAGACAATGACACACATAGTCAATGACTGCCACCTTCCCAGATTCAAAGGAGGTGTCGAAACTTTACATCAGGCTCAACCTGACGCTGTTGATTGGCTACAGAAGAAGGGCAAACGCTAGAAGAAGAAGCATGATAAAGTATGAAAAAGCTTTAGTTAAAAAAATTAATTAGGAGGGCAACAAAAGGGAATAAATAAATTAAATAAATACATAAAAAAATTAATTAGGAGCCAGGGGGTGTCACACCTGGTTTAGTGCACATGTTACAATGTGCAAGGATCCGGGTATGAGACCCCCAGTCCCTACCTGCAGGGAGAAAGCTTTCCGAGCGGTGAAGCAGTGTTGCAGGTTTCCCTCTTCCGCTCTCCACTATCTCCCTTCCCCTCTCGATTTCGGGCTGTCTCTATCCAATAAGATAATAAAAAATAGAAAAAAATTCAAAAAATTAATTGGTCCCTCTGTGAACTTGGTCCTGTCCCCACCTACTTCCCCTCGGTAACCCCAGTACTGCTGTCAGTGCTCACTGGCTTATTTTTATTTTGTTTTACCCATTCATCTGCTTTGTTCTTTATAGTGCATAGTTTTTCTTCAGAATCATTTCTCAATGCAAGTCCATTTGAATTCCACCCAATTTGGTGCAGGTGACATAATTTCATCTTTCTATGAGTGTATGGCATTGTATTGTGTGTATATATTGCATCATTTTTACCCAGTCACCTAGTTAGGAACAGTTGAAAATTGTTTCCATGGTTCAACTATCGTAAATAATACTGAAACACACAGTGGCACATGTTCCTCTTTGAGCTAATGATTTCATATTCTATGGATTGATAATTGAAGATTGGTTTCTGGATAATACGGTAGGTGTGTTTTTGTTCTTTTTGTTTGCTTTTAAGAAGCTCCATAATGGTTTTCAAAGTGGTTGTACCAGTTTATATTCTCACCAGCAGGTCATGAGGGTCCTTTCCCCCCCCCTTTTTAAAAAATTTTTTAATCTTTATGTATTGATTGGATAGAGACAGTCAGAAATCAAGAGGGAAGGGAGGGATAAAGAAGGCGAGAGACAGAGAGACACCTGCAGCACTGCTTCACCACTTGTGAAGCTTTCCCCCTGCAGGTGGGGACTGGGGGCTCAAACCCATGTCCTTGCACACTGTAACATGTGCACTCAATCAGGTGCGCCATCACCTGGCCCCCTTTTTTCCCTTCTTATACCATGCTAATACTTGTTACTAGTTTCTTGATGTAAGCTGTCCCCATAAGTGTGAGATCTCGTTATGATTTTTATTTGTATTTATTTAATAATAATTAAATGACGAGCCTTTTTTTTTCATCTGGCTTTCTGTATATTTTCCTTGGAGAAATGATTATTCAGATGTTCTGTCATTTTTTTAAATTGGGTTTTTGCTTTTATTTTTGTAGACACTTTTTTATACACCTTGACTGTTGACGCCTTACATGTATGATGTGCAGCTGTTCTTTCTGTTCAGTGCACTTTTAATTCTGCTGCCTTTTCTTTCACTATGCAGACTTGTAAATTTGATAGTTTTAATTGTTTAATTTGTGCTCTATTTCCATACCATCAAGTTTGAATCCCTAAAAATATCTCTCATACTGATAGTGTAGAATGTATCTCTCTTGTTTTTCCCCTGCATATTTCACGATTTGTGGTCTTATGTCCAAATCTTTAACTAATTTTGAATTATACTGTCTATATGGAGTTGGAGTGAGCCAATTTCATTATTTCACACAGGTTATCTAAGCCCACTAGATGAAGTGATTTTCTTTTCTCCATTGTGTAGTCCTGGGTCCTTTGTTATAAATTTAGGACTCATAATTTATTATGAGTTAAAATTTAGAACTGCATTTATTTTTGTACTATCAATTTTATTTCAGTCATCATTGTGTCTGGTTTAATTCTGTTACTATGCTTCTTTAATTACTATCACTTTATAATATAGTTTGAAGTTGAATTACATGATTTTTTTTTTGCTCTTGCTTTTTCAAGATTGATTTAGCTATTTGGCATCTTTTCTGGCTCCATGTAAATTTTATTTCATTTTTCAGAGAATGCTACTGGGTCTCCAGAATAAATCTCAATTAATGATGATGTATGATCCTTTTAATATATTGTGGAATTAGCAGAAGAGCTAATATTTTGTTGAAATGTTTTTGTATCTGTGTTTCTCAGGCATATTTGCCTATAATTGGGGGGTGGTGGAGGGACTGAGTCTTGTCTGGTTTTGGTATTTAGTTGGAAGACAGTAGTTTTACTGTATTTAGAGTGACAGGAATTGAAAAATAAATGCTAGGTAAGTGACCTAGTAATCAATTCATACTTCTCAGCTAAAAAGAAACAAAGAGGAAGAAACTTCAGAAGTTTTGGGAGCTGGGCAGTGGCGCAGCGGGTTAAGCGCACGTGGCGCAAAGTGCAAGGACCGGCGTAAGGATCCTGGTTCGAGCCCCCTGGTTCCCCACCTACAGGGGAGTCCCTTCACAGGTGGTGAAGCAGGTCTGCAGGTGTCTGTCTTTCTCTCCCCCTCTCTGTTTTCCTCTCCTCTCTCTATTTCTCTCTGTCCTATCCAACAACAACAATAACAACGACACACAATGGTAACAAAAGGGAATAAAGAAAGAAAGAAAGAAACTTCAGAAGTTTCATAAGCTTAATTCTGAGATTTACCATTAAATAATTTGGGAGAACCAATGACATAATCCCCAAGTAGATCTTTCCCAAAATGATGTAATTGTTAAACACTTGGAAATATTTTTCATCACATTGATACACACACACACACACACACACACACACACACACACATAATAATGTCTTTTTTTACATAACTATGTTTTTTTAATGAGACAGAATTTTTCTGAACCATAGTTATTTCTTGCCTAGATTTTTTAAAATTAAAAAAAATATGCAGGCAAAAAGTTTCCTTTTTAGGATGTCTTATTAATTTTTACAACTGTTGTATAGATCGTATGGCAATAACTAAAATCAAAATTTAGAATGTGTCTATTACCACAGAAATTCCTATGTCCTTTTAAAAAAATCTCTTCTATTCTTTCTAAATTAATCTCATTTTTCCTCTTGTATTGGGTTTTTGGAAAAGTTGTGACTTATTTTCCTATGCAAAAACTTGTCATGACTTTTCCAAAGGCCCAATATTTTAGTCACTCCCTAAATGACACATAAATGGCATCTTGCAGTGGGTGACCTTTAAAGTCTATGTCTTTTTACTTAGAATAATGCATTTGAGATTCATTTATCTTGCATCTACCAGCAGTTTATTTTTATTCCTGAGTAATATTATACTGGATGCATATGCCATGGCTGTTTATCCTTCTAGAAGTTGAAGGCTTGCCTGAATGTTGTATGGTATCATCATATTAAGTATCTGCTCTTTTCTGTTTTTGTTATTGATCACTTGCTAATGTTAGGTCCTTCACAGGGTTCTTCAGGATAGCATTTATATAAATGTTGTTGACTTGCTATCCATTGCTTGTTGTTCCCTAGGGATGTGGATGTGTAGCATGCTGGCATAGGTTTTGGAAAGATATACTGCTACTGTTTCCTTGAGACAAGTATTTTGAGAAATAACACTTCTAAAATAAAATCAACACAATAAAAATAAACGCAATATTCTTGGCTATTTAAAAATACTGATGCACACATGGAATTAAAGTTTGATTTCTCATCTTCAAGAGTCAAACCAAAACATTAACATAAATATTTTATATTTTCACATTTGATAGTACAATTATCCTTGGCAATTATGCTGCTTTATTTATTCAACTATTGCTTTCTGAGTACCTACTTTATTCCTGGAACTGACTTAAGTGCTCTGAGTGGCAGGGTAAATGGAAAGCAAATACTTGATATAATTCTTGCAGAGTTTTACTATAGTGAAGGAGGCATTTATTTTTTAAAAATGGTGATTAAAAACAAGACAGCAGTAGTAAAGATAGGAGGTGGTCTATGAAACCTTAAACTATGGGGTTGGACTGAGAGAATCTGAGCAGAGATCAGATAAAGAGAGTAGAGGAGCATTTTAGAGGGAAGATGACACAGTGTCAGGAGGGAGAAGGCAAACAAGTCTTAGTTCAGAGAGCAAAGGAGATGGGGCAAGAGACTCAAGATGCAGGTTATTGTTAGATTGCCTTGTTGGCCTTGCAGAGAATTTTTTTTTTTAATTTTTTATTTAAGAAAGGATTAGTGAACAAAAGCATAAGGTAGGAGGGGTACAACTCCACACAATTCCCACCACCCAATCCCCATAACCCACCCCCTCCCATGATAGCCTTCCCATTCTCTAGCCCTCTGGGAGCATGGACCCAGGGTCGTTGAGGGTTGCAGAAGGTAGAGGGTCTGGCTTCTGTAATTGCTTCCCGCTGAACATGGGCGTTGACTGGTCGGTCCATACTCCCAGTCTGCCTCTCTCTTTCCCTAGTAAGGTGTGTCTCTGGGGAAGCTGAGATTGGTGGGGTCTTCAATCCAGGGAAGCCTAGCCAGCATCCTGGTGGCATCTGGGACCTGGTGATTGAAAAGAGAGTTAACATACAAAGCCAAACAATTTGTTGAGCAATCATGGATCCCAAGCTTGGAATAGTGGAGAGGAAGTGTTAGGGAGGTACTCACTGCAAACTCTAGTGTAATCCTTGCAGAGAATTTTATCATTGTCCTAGAAATATACTTGTCCCTGAATTATTTGAGAGTTAAAGGCACTCAGTGCCTCGACACTGTGCCATGGAAAGCTCCTGTATTATATTTGACTTCAATAACACTTAACTGATACTTAGTAGATCCTGTTGGCCAGAAGCTTTACCTTTATATGCTCTTTGCATTCTATATCCTAGTATTATAATAAAGGAAGCCAGAGAAAAGGAAGTGCTATTAATAAACTCATGGGGAAGAAAAAATTTATTTATAGTACTGCATTGTGTTTATAAATATCACAAGTTTGTTCTCTGGAAAAGAAAGTATGCATATAAATGGGTCTACTTATGTAGTTTGAATTTATCTGTGTTGTTCAGGGTGAAGTGCACTGAGGAGTCATTGTTCGGATTGTGTAAAAGTAGACATGTTAGACTTCAAAATCTAGTTTTAGTTGATTACAAATGAGAGTATTTGTTCTGCTTCAGAGAAAGCTGAGGGAGTCTAGGAGGCTACAGGTAGACTCCTGTAATTAGAGACATATTTATTGCAATCAGACAAGAGATTGTGATTTGAAGTAGCATGAAGCTGTCTGGTGTAGTATAGTGAGAGTGATTTGACAAGTAAGTGGGTAATAGAAGTAAGTGGAGACTGAATACTTCAGGGGAGGGTCATCAGAAGGAGCTAAAAGGTGACAAGGGATGGAGGAGGGTCACAACTCAGGGCTTGAATGATAGTGTGAAATTTGAAGATAGCAACATGAATAAAAACCAAGGGTTGGGATTATGTAGAAGGGAGAGGTTAAAAATGAGAAAGCAGGGACATCTGAGAGGAATGGATTCTAGAAGTTGATGGTGGTGGAAGGATCCTTAGATTTCTACTGTGAATACATTCCTTGTTTATCACAAGAAAGATGGCAGATGATTATTTTCACTATCAGACTTCTGTCTCCTCAATAAAATTAGTAGTGAGGCCAGGTGGTGGCACACATGTTATCGTGCTCAAGGATCCGGGTTCAAGCTCCTGGCCCCCACCTGCAGGGGGAAGCTTCACAGGTAGTGAAGCAGGGCTGCAGGTCTCTCTCTCTCTCTCTCTCTCTCTCTCTTTCTCTCTCTCTCTATCTCGCTTTCCATTTCCATTTCCCTTTCCCTCTGTTGGAGGATGGGCCCACTGTCCTGGAAAGTCCAGGCCTTTGTTTCCATGAGGTTCGAGCAGGTTGACCCCTGGGTGTCCCTCCAGGTCAAGACAAGGGTAGGTTCCCCCGACCTCATAAACTAATGATGGATGGCTTCTCCAGAATGGGGGCTACCTTTCTGCACACGCTCTTCCTCTCCCCTTAAAACCAAAGGCCATGAATTAGTGTACATTATGCTTGGCCAAACTTGAAAAACCACTGCAAACTCCTGTTACTCAACCCCCCCCCTCCCCTCGCCCTGAGGTGCCTGTAATTTACCCCCAGGGAAATATGCATTGTGAAGCTTGTGATCAAACCTTGTATGGTAACTTTCTACTTGTTATCTAATAGTTTGCAGGTCAAAATGCAACTATGCATTGTGTTGCTCTGTGTTTGGGTTAATGATTACCTTGACCTTCTCCCTGCGTAATGAGTATATGTACTTGCTTTCTCTTTCTTTTTAAATTTATTTTTTATTTAAGAAAGGATTAATTTAAAAAACCATAGGGTAAGAGGGGTACAACTCCACACAATTCCCACCACCCAATCTCCATATCCCATCCCTTCCCCTGATAGCTTTCCCATTCTTTAGCCCTCTGGGAGCATGGACCCAGGGTCATTGTGGGTTGCAGAAGGTAGAAGGTCTGGCTTCTGTAATTGCTTCCCCGCTGAACATGGGCATTGACTGGTCGGTCCATACTCCCAGTCTGCCTCTCTCTTTCCCTAGTAGGATGGGTCTCTGGGGAAGCTGAGCTCCAGGACACATTGGTGGGGTCTTCAGTCCAGGGAAGTCTGGCCAGCATCCTGATGGCATTTGGAACCTGGTGGCTGAAAAGAGAGTTAACATACAAAGCCAAACAAATTGTTGAAGAATCATGGACCCAAAGGTTGGAATAGTGGAGAGGAAGTGTTGGGGGGGGGGGGGTTACTCACTGCAAACTCTAGTGTACTTCTGCTTTCAGGTAAATATTTTGCACTAGTTTATGGATATGTGTGAACATATGCTCTATCTCCTGGAACCTGGTGTATATCTAGGTTTTGGGACTTTGTTAGAAAGTGAACCACCTGGGATGGAATTAGAGAATACTATGAAAGAAAAGGTCTCACCCGAGTAATGAAGCTGAAGGGTTGTCATTTCACACCTGTTGTCTGGACACAGTCTGAGCTGAAGCATGTTGAGGTGGCAATTGTTGCGTTGATTAGGTTGCGATCGGCAGATGCAATATTATTTGATATGGATTAGGAGAGGCATGTGGGTAAGTGGGCCCTATTCTAAGGTTCCAGGACTCTTTCAATAAAGGAGTTTCCCCACTGAGGCTCTCTCAGAGCTGACTGCTTGTCTCTCTGAGCACTTGCTCTGGACACTGGGTGCTATCCCAGGACTCCCAGGGGGCCACTCTGACCTCTGTAGCCCAAGGGTTCGGGGGAGGGGACCCAGAGTGGCCTGCATCCCTCTCAATTTCTGGCTGTCTCTATCCAATAAATAAATAAATAAATAAATAAATATATTAAAGAAAATATTAAATTAGTAGTAGTAGTAAGTGAAGACAGCTTTGAAGCGGTCTGCCCAGGGCAGAGATCTGAATTATATTAGGTGGCAAACAATCATTGCAGAGTAAGAAGTTAACAGACAATGACCATAGGCTTGTCAAATATTGACCAGATTGGATTTCACTCAAATCCTGCTCTGAATGTATGTGAAATGCTTACTCTCACAATTCGTCTGCATTATCAGTTTATTTAGAGAGAAGACAGATGGAATTTTTCTATTCAACTCTCTCTCTCTCTCAGTGGTTCCTCTCACTCACACACTGTGCAAGCACAGCTAGCAATGCAAGCGTCACATTTATGCTTTTTCTTCACGTTCCTTCATTATAATAATATGAAGGGAGTCCTCCCATGGCTGCCAGATTTCTACCCCTGAACATTTTTGCCATCCTCAAATTTCTTCTTCTACATCATTCTATGACAGTCAATGACACAAGTCTATCATCATGATCTCCTTTCTCTTGCTGGACTAAAGTCATCCTCACCTCTTCTCTTACAGTTAGATTTGAAAAAATTAGTAACTTTGTAATTTTTAGTTTGGAAATTGATTTGCAGGTGATTGATTAGAATTATCAGTGCAACAATGTCTTGTCTGTTGATAAAATTCTTAGCAGTGCATCTTCAAAACATGCGGTTAATTTTTTGTAGTTTTACACAGTATCTAAAACCATCATGACTAAATATGCCATAATTGTTTACGTGCAACTATGTTTCAGATGACCCATGTTAGGAACTATGTGTGCCATACAGTTGATAATATGTGTCGTGTCAAATCTTTATTGATGTTTAGTATCTGGGATTGAACTCAGATCCTCCTACATGTGGGGCTTATGCCTTGCCAGTGGACTAAATCCCTGGCCACGTGCACTTTAATTTGAAGCAAAGGAAAATTTAATAGACACCCTTAGCACCAATGTCTTGCTTTTTAAAAATAAATCATATTTACTTTCTAGCATGCTTTTTCCTCCAAGCTAAAGTAAATTCTCTCATGCAAAATGTTAGTTTCTGACTATAATTAGACCAAAAATTTGGTTGTGGGGATAGATAGAATAATGGTTATGCAAAGAGATTCGGATGCCTGCGGCTCCAAAGTCCCAGGTTCAGTCCCCTCACCACACCACACCACACCACCATAAGCCAGAGCTGAGCAGTGTTCTGGTAAAAAAAAAAACAAAACCCTCTAAACCTGGTTGTGAAGAAAGCCTACCTGAGTGGATAACAATGTTGAGAATGTACAGGAAAAAAAGGTTATTTAAAAAATCCATTAGCTGGGGACTGGTCAGTGGTGGACCTGGTTAAATGTACACTTTACCATGTTCAAGGACCAGAGTTCAAGCTCTGTTCCCCACCTGCAGGGGGGGAGCTTCACAGTAGGTGAAGCAATTACTTCAGGTTTCTCTTTTTCTTTCTCTTGCTCTTTATATCTCCTTACCAATTTCTTTCTGTGCTATCAAAGAAAAAAAAATAAGTGGAGGATGGCCTCCAGGAGCTGTCGATTCTGTAGGAACTGAGCCCCAGCAATAAACCTGGTGCAAAAAATAATAATTTTTTAATTCATTAGCCAGTACATCACAGATAACCAAAGAGGGAATGAAACTGTAAATACAGTTTACATAGTATCTTTTAAAAATTTTTTTTAATTTATTTTTTTGCCTCCAGGGTTATTTCTGGGGCTCAGTGCCTGCACCATGAACCCACTACTCCTAGAGGCTATTTTTTTCCCCTTTTGTTGCCCTTGTTTTTTTTTTATTGTTGTTGTGATTATTATTGTTGTTATTGATGTCATTGTTGTTGGATAGGGCAGAGAGAGATGAAGACAGGAGGGGAAGACAGAGAGGGGAAGAGAGATGGACACCTGCAGACCTGCTTCACTGCTTGTGAGGCGACTCCCTCCCCACTCAGGTGGGAACCTGGGGGCTCAAACTGGTATCCTTATACTGGTCCTTGTGCTTAATGCCATGTGCCCTTAACCTGCTGCACTACCATCTAACCCTCTACATAGTATCTTTAAAGCTATATAGTAGGCATATAGTATCTTTTTAAAAATTTAGGGCATAAGACATGCTAACAACAAAGATTAATCCTATTATAATGAAAGAATATTATCTATAAATGAAGATTTGCCTTCCTAGAGCCCTTCATTCTCTAGAGCCTATAGCCTGTACCAATGATAAATATCTGCTCATGTTTTCTATATATGTTGTTATTACTTTAAGTACATCCTTTTTGTGATTGAAAATATACCCTCTAATATTCCTACTTGATTTTTATTAAACCCATTTAAGAGTTAATTTTTTTTTAAAAAAAAAAAGATGCTCAAATTGAAATTATTTAAGAAGAAAACAGAAATGGGAGAAGTCTCCATGTAAAAGCAAAAATGAGCTTCTCTAGTGAATTTCACAGTGCTCCAAGTGTGGCAGGAATAATAACTCTTGGCATTTGGAACTTGCTACTCACCAGAGAACTGTCAATCATTCTCATTTTGAAAGACTCAGTTTATGAATTGTCAGCATGTCTTTTAGATAAGAAACCAGGAGAAAAACTGAAACAAATGCTCAGGTAAATCGAAAATAAAAAATGCCATCTAGTCACTTGGTTATAAGAACAAATTGCATATAATCTACAGTTCCAGTCATAGCAGTTGCAATATGCAAGACTTAAATGATAAACTGCATGGCTGTTCCTGGGCTTTACAAGCACAGTATAACCTGGAGATCAGTGCTCTGAGTTTTCACTGCATTCCATACAAAGTAAACTATTTGTCACTGAGCAACCCCCATAGATACAACTCTCTTAATATCAAAACTGCTGACAGCCTGGTAGGAAATTTCAATCGTGGAAGTCAGGACGAAACACTGAACTACAATTAGAGTAGCTCCCTGGAGGACACAATTGAGCTTCAATGGAAAAGGCACGGTGAGAGTTCCATTTGGCCCTCTTAAAGCTCTTCTAGAAATGATAGCCCCTTCTTACTGGCTGCTATTGCTCTTCTCTCTAGGAGATACATGTGAGCACATAGGCATGGATAGATTTTTACATATCTAAGAAAAAGTTGTTTTTTTTCTGACAACAAAACCTCATGGATTCGAATAAATATCTTCCAGTTGGGCTGGGTGGTGGTGCACCTGATTACAATGTGCAAGTACCCAGGTTCAAGTCCCCAGTCTCCACCTGAAGGGGGGGAAGCTTCAAAAGTAGTGAAGCAGTGCTGCAGGTGGCTCTCTGTCTCTCTTTCTCTCTATCCCACACTTCCCTATTGATTTCTGGCAGTCTCTATCAAATAGATAAATAAAAATAATAAAAAATTTTAAAAACTATGATGTCACGGCTGCAAAAAGGACCAGAAAACTGGATTAGGGAAGCATGTAGCTCCAGAAGTCAGACCTCCCACTTTCTGCATCCCATAATGACTCTCGGTCCATACTCCCAGAGAGATAAAGAATAGAGAAGCTATCAGGGGAGGGGATGGGATACAGGGTTCTGGTGGTGGGAATTGTGTGGATTTGTACCCCTCTTATCCTATGGTTTTTGTCAGTGTTTCCTTTTTGTAAATAAAAATAAAAAAAAAAATGTCTTCCAGTCTTAAAATCACACCTCCTCACTGTAGAGTTGTCTTCCACTGAAGAGAATTTTTAAATGTGTTTTTATCTTTATTTCTATTTTATTTTATTTTTGATATCATTATTTTTACCAGAGCACTACTCAGCTATCTATGGTTTATGGTGGTAGGGGGGATTGAACCTGGGACTTCTGAGCCTCAGACGTTAGAGTCTCTTTGAATAACAATCATGCTATCTACCCTCATAAATGTCTATTTTAAGGTATATTAAAAGATCCAGGTTTTGTTTGTTTTCCCTATGGTTATGTTTACTTCTGGAACTAAGCACAAAGACGGAATTAGGTGGTGACAATGACCTCTGCCTCTTCTAATTAGCATTTTGTTGTGGTAATGAAGCCAGAACAAATAGTTTGATGGGTTGGTGAAGCACAAATATTACTAATCTTTTGTTGATTGTTAAGTGTTAGTTTAATTGCACTGTGGTCTGAGAAGATGCTTGGGAAGATTTCAGTGCTCTTGAATTTTCTGTTACTGTCTTTGTGGCCTAACATATGGTCTATCCTTGAGAATGACCCATGTGGACTTGAGTAAAATCTGTATTCCTGTTTCTTGGGATGAATGAATCTGAAAATGTCCAATAGTTCTAGTTTATCTATCTCCTCATTTAGCTCCCTTATGTCTTCATTGATTTTCTGCCAGGATGATCTCTCAAGTTAAGGGACTGGGGTGTTGAAGTCCTCTACTATGATTGTGTTGCTGTTAATATATTGCTATAGCTCTTTCAGTAGAAGTTTGATGTATTTAGATGGCTTCTCATTGGGTGCATAGATATTAATAACTGTTAAGTCCTCTTGATTGACTGATCCTCTAAGCATTAAGTAGTGTCCATCCTTAGCTTTTTTAATTTTATTGATTTTAAATCTATCGTATCAGTTATGAGAATAGCTGTTTCTGTCCTTTTTGTGGGCCATTGGTTTGTATGATAGTTTTCCATCATTTCACTTTGAGTCTGTGCTTGTCTTGTTGAGTTAGGTGGGTTTCCAGTAGACAGCATATTGTTGGGTTATGTTTTCTGATCAATCTTCTTACTCTGTCTTTTAATAGGTGAATTCAGGCCAATTATTGATATCAATGATTGAAGATACTCTAACACCATTCTTGCAGAGTTTAGAGTGTTCTGATAGATGGCATATTTATGGTCATCTGACTATTGCTAAGAGACCTTTCAGAACTTCTTAGAGGGCAGGCTTGGTGATAGTTGATTCTTTCAACTATTGCTTGTCTGAGAAGGTTTTTATGTCTCCATCTAGTCTGAATGCAGTCTAGCAGGAGACAGTAGTCTTGGTTGAAAGCCTTTCTCATTGAGCACTCAATAGATATCTTGCCATTTACTTCTGGCTTGTAGTGTTTGTGTGGAGAAGTCTGCTGCTAACTTTATGGGTTTTCCTCTGTAGGTGACTCTTTGTTTTTCTCTTGCAGCCTTCAGGATCCTTTCTTTATCCTTATTCCTTTCCATTCTAAAATAGGATGTGTCTTGGTGGCTTTAGGTCTGGGTTAATTCTGTTTGGAACCCTCTGGGCTTCTTGAACCTTATGTCTTTGATGTTGTCTAGACTAGAAAAGTTCTCAGCTATTATGTCCTGAAGAATGCTTTTTTCCCCTTCCTCTCTTCCTTCCTCTGGTAAGCCAATAAAGTGTATATTATTTCCTTTGAAGTTATCCCATAAGTTTTTGTTATTGTTTTCAGTATCTCTTAATCTCTTTTTGAGATCTCTTACTTCTTTTTTAGTTGTCTCTAATTCATTATCTAACTTGCTAAATCTGTCTTCAGCCTCATTTTTTCATTGTCTGTCCCCTCTACTATTTTCTTTGGAAGTGCTCACGCCCCATGAGGAGGTGGCCAGTCTTGCAATGATGTTATTCCTTGCGCCCACCTTTTCTGCAGTTTTTATGAGATGTTTGTGAAATGACAGGGTGCGATTGAAAGTAACGCCAAGATAGACTGGCTGGGCTTCATGCTGGATTCTCATATCGCCAAGCTGCACATTAAGCTCACGCGAGGCCGAGGCATGGTGTAGATGGAAAACAGATGATACCGTTTTTGCAGTGCTAGGGATTAGTCGCCATTTTTTACAGTAATCAGATATCAGAGACATGTCTTTCATGAGTGTTTCCTCGAGGATGTCGAACTTGGATGCCTGAGTTGCACAGCAGATGTCATCGGCGTAGATGAACTTCCTTGAAGAAGTTTCTGGGAGGTCATTGATGTAAATATTAAATAGCGTAGGAGCCAGAACAGAGCCCTGGGGGAGGCCACTTGAGACAAGTCTCCATCTGCTAGACTTGTCACCCAGATGCACCCGGAATCTTCTGTTTTGGAGAAGAAACGATATAGTGTTGGCCACCCATGGAGGCAGGCATCTTGAGATCTTGACTAGGAGACCGCGGTGCCAGACCGTGTCATAGGCTGCTGTGAGATCAACAAAGACAGCACCCGTCTTTAAATTCTTCTGGAATCCATTTTCAATGTAAGTTGAGAGGGCCAGGACTTGTTCACAGGTAGATCTTCCTGGGCGGAAACCAGCTTGGGCGGGTGATAGGAATTTCTCTGTAAGATGAGAAATACGTGACAGAAGCAGCCTCTCAAGGAGTTTGTAACACACGGAGAGGAGAGAAATTGGTCTATAGCTGGCGGCCAGTGTTGGGTCTTTCTTTGGTTTCAAAACCGCTATGATCTTCGCACGACGCCAAACTTTGGGCATAGACTCAGATTCCAAGATGTGAGACAGGAATGAAGCAAGCCACTTCTTTGCCTCGGGACCCAGGTTAAGAATGAGTTCTGGGGTGATGTTATCATAGCCAGCAGCTGTTCCCGGTTTAACCCTCTTCAAAGCGTCTTCCAGTTCAGACAGTGTAAAGGGAGAGAGTTTTGGAGATGGACAAGATAACCGGAAGTGGGATGACCACTCATGGGAAATTTCTCTTTTCCAGACTGGGTCGATCTTAGCACGTCCAACTTGAGTTAGGTGACTGGCCACTGAGTTTGGAGATACGGGAGGATGGGAGACGGGAGGGGGTTGGCTACCGGCACCCAGACTATGAAGAAGCTTCCTTCCTACTTGAGTGGGTGAAGTTCAGACTTTCCGTGAGTTGTTGCCAGCGGGCTTGGTGTGCTGCATCCAGGGAGGCAATGAGATGGTCAGCCACATCTGGGTTGCCCGACTCATCATACTGCTTTAGTAGTTGCTCGCATTCAGCATCAAGACAAGGCATATAGTTAGCACGTCTCCCACGAGGAATGGCTTGGGAAGCTGCTTTGAAGATGGCTTGGTGGAAGCGTCTGTAGGAATCTTCAGAGGGGATAGAGTTAATTGGAATTTCAGGAATAGATTTGTTGGTAAGATCACTGAACAGATGCCAGTTTGCTTTCTGAAAGTTCCATCTTAGTTTCCCCGAGCACAGAATCAGTGGGAGCTGGAGACCAATGTGGATGATAGCTGGGCGGTGATGACTGTGCGGGAAGATCTTGAGAACGTGTCTCGTAGCGGGAAAGGCTTGGCCGTTGACTGTGCTAATCCAGCACAGGTCAGGTGACGAGTCTTTATTCCATCTAGCACTGTGAAAAGAGCCTGGCTGTTTGGGATCGTATAATAGGGAGAGGTCATTCGCTGAAGCCCAGTTGGCTAAGATAGAGCCGTCAGCACGAGTGGAGGAATATCCCCAGTCTTGGTGATGACTATTAAAGTCTCCAACGTAAACGGCTGGGTGATTCGGGTTAGGCAGGACCTCGTTATCCCATGAGGCACTGGGAGCCTTATATACGTTGATGAGCTGAATAGTTCCAATAGTAATGGAGTCGTAGAAGGTCGAAGAGGCCGTGTGGTAAACGTCTGCAAGACACGATTTGGCGTAGATGGCTCAGCCGTGTTTAGGATGGAGATTATAGCATATTAAATCGAATCCTCTGATGGTGAATCGAGCAGCTTCATTGACTGCTATATGTGTTTCTTATAGGCAGATAACATCTGCCTGATGCTGTATTGCCAGTTGACCAATAAGAACGCGTTTGGCAAAGGACAGCCCCTCAACATTTAGTTGGAGGACTCGAAGAGCATGACCAACAGCTTGAAAGCTGTCAGGAGCTGCTTGTTACTGGCTTTGCAAGTGACTGGGATCCATGTGGATTCAGTCGGCTAGGAAGGATCGTCAGTTTCCCCAATGAATGGGTACTCATGAGATGCACCATGGGAAGGTTGATCCAATGCATCCCACACTACAATCATCATCTCTGGCATTATGCTATTCCACTGCAGAATACTGTGCCCCAGTATGGTTCCATAGCCCCCATGTCCACTTGGTCGATTCCAAATTAAATTCCTCCATGAGGATAATTTCTGGAACCATCCATTCCACCCCGGTTCCATGGCTGCCAGTTCTTAGCAACATCGCCGCGCCAGATATTCGTCTGGATGCGGCATCATCTAAGTTCATTTCCCACGTCTATGCTTGACCAGACCTGCCAATATATGCGGATATCTTTGCCCACCCTGTCCAACGCTTGACGTCTCATCACCCAATCTGGTCCCCTATGCCTACACTGAACTTCTCTGTTCCAGACTCTTGGAAACAGAGTTGGCAGTCAGCTGAGGTAAAGAACAAACACCTCATCACAGACCCCTGCAAGCGTCAACCTGGCTTTGACCTAGCACGTTATGATTGGGCCCTCCTTAATCGCTATTGAACAGGCCATGGCCAGTGCGCCACTATGTTCCATCGCTGGGGAGCCAAAGATGACCCGAACTGCCCCTGCGGCTACAGACAGACTATGACTCACATAGTGAACAACTGCCACCTCTCCAGATTCAAAGCAGGTCTCGAAACTTTACATCAGGCTCAACCTGACGCTGTTGACTGGCTACAGAAGAAGGGCAAACGCTAGAAGAAGAAGAATTATTTTCTGGAGTTCATCTGTTTTCTTCCCCTGTTGTGATACTGTTTTAGCTTGTTCAGCATGCTGTGTTCTTAGCTTAGCTATTTCAGCTTTCAGCTCTCTAATAACCTTGAGATAATTAGTGTTTTCTTCCAGGGTCTCATTTGTTGTTTCTGCATTTCTGATGACAATGCTTTCAAACTCTTTATTCACTCCTGTGATTATTTCCTTAACTAGTGTTTGGATGTTGACCTCATTATGTTTTGGTTCAACCTTTGGGGGGTTTTAGCTGGACTCTTGTTCTGGTTCATTTCTCTAATATTTCTTCTTGTTGACTTAACCATTCTATATAGTATGTTATGAGGTCCCTCTCTCAGTACTTTTCAAATTACTGATCACTCTTGCTTGGATTGATTTGTGTCTAAGTAAGGTACTTAAAGGGTTCTCAGTTGTGGAAATTGGCAGTTGTTTCAATATTATTTTAATCCCTGAGTTGGAGCTCAGTGACTTAAAAGCCTATTTTGTTCTTTTTCTTCCCTATAGGGTATGGGAGCCTGAGGGCTTTTTAAGTATAAGTTAGGCTCCTTAGCTTAATACCTCACTCCTGACCAAGAGATAAATCAGGGTGGGGTAGAGATAATCCAGTGGTTATGCAAATAGACTCTCATAGCCCTACCACCAGGCCATGGAGTTATAGATCTTCTCTTGAATTTCCTGGTTGGTTCTCTGTTCCCTGTGTCAGCACAGGGCCTCCCCCCTGCTGCAGCTTCTGAGGGCAGTAGCAATTGAGACTCACAGTTGCATTTGGTGCGTCCTCTCCTCCCTTCAGTAGTCTTTTTATTGGTGAAAGGTACTGTTGGTGGTGTCTCAACTGGTAAACTGCGGGACTGTTATCAGCCACTTAAAATCTCCCTAGGCTCCTCTCTGTCCAGGAGCCACACATACTTATACTCACTGGTGATTTGGTTGGTTCTTGAAGTAATTCTAGTCCTATCTTGTTGCAGTCCCAGATGATCTCCTTGGTGAAGCACAAACTACTTTATGGCAATTATTCATGATTTGGAGCCTTGGGACTGGCATAGGAGACTCAACAGTACTTTGAATGTATTATAGCAATGAAAGTTGAGACAATCTAATGGTTATGAGAAATTATTTAAATACTTGAGGTTTTGAGGTCCCAGTTTCAATTCCTGTTGCCATCAAATACAAGAGCTGAGCAGTTCCCTTCTTGAAAAATAATAATAATCATGATTTTGAACCAACTGCCGCAGAAAACTGGTCATAGTTGAAAGAAACGCAAGTATGCGCTATGAGTTGGTAATTCCACACTAGTGATGACACAGCATTCACATTCTTCATGGGAGTATCTCTTAGGAAGATTCACAAGTTTGTTTGGTTTTCAGTGCAATAAAAACAAAATAAACATGGTCCGGGAGGTGGTGCAGTGGCTAAGGCACTAGACTCTCAAGCATGAGGTCCTGAGTTCAATCCCTACATGTACCAGAGTGATGTCTGGTTCTTTCTCTCTCTCTCTCTCTCTCCTCCTATCTTTCTCATTAATACAGTAATAAAATCTTTAAAAAAATAAACTATTTTGTTCAGTCACAATTATATAAAGTGCTTTTCTCTAGAGAAGTTTTTTTTTTCCCCCTGAGATTCTGACTTAAGATTTTAGTCCTCAGGTCATTGAATACTAACAGTGTTAATTACTATTATTTTACTGGGCATCTACTGCCATACTACCCTGAACACACCACATCCTGTCTAATATTTTACTGGGGGGAACTTTGCTGCCTAATATTTAATGTTGTTATGCCCCAATAGCGGCCCATAGGTAAGACTTCAAAAAGAGCTAACCAAATAGTAAGTGATAAAAAATAGACATCATAGAAGACATAATTGTTCTCTCAAATTTTGCATTACTTCACTTTGCTTTTACCCAACATCTTTATCTGCACTTTTCTTGCTAACAAGAAGTCTGGAAAGGAATTCTGTTATTATGACAAAAGCTGAAGTGTTCAGGCAGCAGTCTTTCTGGAAGCCATAGCACCACCAAGCTCCTTCCCAGGGACTGTGTGACACAGGTATATGTTTATCATGTTATGTCTGCTCTTACTGTATGTTAATATTTTTTCAGGTTTTTATTTTACCCGCTGACAAATTATTTGGAGACTATGGGAATCCTCAGTTTTTCCCCCAAGTAAATGAATTGTCATGGCTTCTTCCCTACATGTTATCTAAGTTTACGATAGTTTTCACAAAAGCACTCTACTTTCTGGCAACTTGGAGAAGCTTGTCTATAAAAAGTTTACATTGCCCAGAAGTTGTTTTTGCATCTGTAAGAGGAAAACTGCTTGTTAACTCACTGTCCCTTCCAGGCAAGCCTGTGTGCAGATAGATATTTGCACCTGCATGTATATACTCACATGAGCATCCTCCTGAGTACCCATAATCCACAACACAGAGACACTCTATCAAAGAAGATTATTCAAAAGATGAATTGCTAGCATCTTGTGTGTGTGATGTTGTCACTAGAGACCTTTAGTTTAAGACATTAGATAACGTTAATGCCATTCTTTTCCCTCCATGGTTATTGCTGGGGCTTGATGCCTGCCCTACGAATCCACTGCTTCTGGAGGCTATTCTTTCCCTTTTGTTGCCCTTATTGTGTATTGTCGTTATTATTATTGTTGTTATTGCTGTCGTTGTTGTTGGATAGGACAGAGAGAAGTTGAGAGGAGGGGAAGACAGAGAGGAGGAAAGAAAGACAGACACCTGCACACCTGCTTCACTGCTTGTGAAGCAACCCCCCTGCAGGTGGGGAGCCAGAGATTTGAACTGGGATCCTCTGATGGTCCTTGTGCTTCATGCCATATGCACTTAACCCACTGTGTTACCACCCATACCCGCATTAATTCCATTTTTAGGAGTGCATGGAAATATAATGCAGCTTTTAGGAGCTCCCACACAAAAGGAAGATATACAAACCTGAGCCCTCTACAAGTATAGTTCCAAGGATAAACTTCACAGATTAAACCCTAAACCTGAGCTAGAGAAGGGAAAAGCAGCTATTTTCCCCTGAAGGAAAAGAAGATCTAGGGTATAGGGTACTAAAGTGAGCATGTAACAGGGAAGAAGGTGACAACCAAAGAATCCTCAGAAAGACATCAGAGACAGTATCCTTATTTAAAGTCAGACTGTCATGCTGTATTCATGTGTGTGAGCATTTGGTGCACATTCATACTCAATGTGGTTACATGCAAACCTACCACACACACACACACACACACACACACACACACACTCTCTCTCTCTCTCTCTCTCTCTCTCTACATATTTAGCAAGCGACTAATAAACATAGACCTAGTTTTTTCTGTGCCACTACTCCCTGTGTGACTGAGAAAATTGCCTGAATGCCTACCTTCATGACCAAGGTCAATTTTCCTTGGTCTCTTAAATCTCAGAGACAAATAGGAAGCAGTATTATAGGAGCACAGCAAGTGTTATTTACATAATAATGTCGGGATTTTTATTTAAATAGTGTGCCCCATAGTTTATTTTAAGGGATTTTTTTTTTGCCACCAAGATTATTGCTGGGGGCTCAGGGCCTGCACTACAAATCCACCGCTTCTGTTGGCCATTTTTCCTCAGTTTTTTTTCTTTCTAATTTTTATTAGGACAGAGAGAAATTCAGAGAGGACAGGGAGATAGTAAGGGAGAGAAAGAAAGATACCTGCGGACCTGCTACACCATATGTGAAGCAGACCCCTTGCAGGTGGGGATTGGGGGCTTGATCCTGGATCCTTGTCTTGGCAATATGTGCTCTGAACCGGTTGTGCCACCACCCAGCCCCTTTCTAAGGGATATCTTTCAACACAAGCACAAAAATAACCAAGAGGACAAATGGATTGGGGACACACAGCTTGGAGTTATCTGACTGAGCTTCTAAAAAGTCACAGGTTAGTTATTTATGAATAATTCACACTTGTTGAGAAGCATATGGGTGAAAGGGGAGGTCAGCAGGTACAAAGTGCCAGTTATAAATAGTTCCTGGGGAGTGTAATGACAGCTATAATTAATGATACTGCATTGTACACTTGAAAGTTACTGAGAACAAGCCTTAGAAATTCATATCATAGGGGGCCAGGCAGTAGTGCAGTGGGTTAAGCGCACATGGCACGAAGCACAAGGACCATCGTGGCATAAGGATCCCAGTTAAAGCCCCCAGTTCTTCACCTGCAGGGGGTTGCTTCATGGATAGAGAAGCAGGCCTGCAGGTGTCTGTCTTTGCCGTCCCCTCTGTCTTCCCCTTCTCTGTTGGTTTCTGTCTGTCCTATTAAACAACAACAACAGTAACAATAACAACAACAGCAACAAAAATGGGAAAAATAGCCTCCAGGAGCAGTAGATTTGTAGTGCAGGCACCAAGCCCCAGCAATAACCCTGTAGGAAAAATAAAATTGGTATCATATGGAAAAAAAACACATAACTAAGTGAGGGATGTTAGCTAGTCATATTATGCTTGTTATTTATCAATTTACAAGTATGGAATTATCCTGCTGTGTATCTGAAACCAATACAATGCTGTATGTCAATTATAGCAATGAACAAGAATGCAGACAACTGCCACTTTCTGCTAAAGCAACATATAAGTAAGGCAAGGTAGGCAGGAAACTGGCACCACTGTAGTTGACAGACCTTATTCAGACTTCGCCAGCTTATGCCAGCTCATCCGTGTGTGTATCTGTGCATATGCATATAGGCATTTATATTTCTATACAGTTTGATCATCTGAGTGGCCATATATTGTGACCTCTTTCTTCCCTTTCACTATTCTATTTCAAGTGACCTGACAGAGGTTGATCATAAAGCCCTGAAAAATTTACAAGAACTCCTGACTTCAAAATGGAAAATGCATGTGATTGTGTGATTGTGGCATTTACTGCTGGGTAAGTGCAGACTGGGGGGAGAATGCCCATGTTTAACTGGGGTGGACAGACTTGAAGAGTTATCCTCCACATCTCCCCCCTCCTCTCCCCCATCTCCCTCTCTCTCTCTCTCTCTCTCTCTCTCTCTCTCTCTTTCTCTGTCACACACACACACACACACACACACACTCCCCTCACATATCCCCACACACTGTCACACTCCAGCACTACAACCACTTCCCTTTCCATGTGACTAACCAGCTCTTACCATCACAACTGAGAGCTGTTGAGGGCTGCTCAAGAAGAGTCAGGGAAACCCCACACTACAGATTCCCTGAGGCTGTGGCAGGGTTGGGGCGGAGCCTGCACTGGGAGCTGTCCACTTGTCAGAGGCGGAGGGCGGACCCTGGTGGGAGGGCTGGGAGTCTGCTGTCACTTGAGGAGTCCGGAGTCACCAGCCCAGAGTGTGAATATCCCTTCCGCAAAAGGACCCTGGGAAGAAGAGTGCAAGCCCCGCAGCCCTGGTAGCAGCAGCGAAGCTTCTTCCACTCCAGGTCCCCACCCTTTCCATCCTTTGCTGGTTAAAGCACAGCCGCTCCTGCCACGTTCCTGGAGGATCCGGGCGCTGAAGAGGATAGGGAGCAGGCGCAGGGGGGCTGGAAAGGCGGCATGCGTCCTCTGGGAGCCGCCCGGGCGCCCCTGGTCTGAGGCTGAAGCCCCACTTCGCCATTGTGAGCCGCTGCTGGGGATTCCTCCAGCACTGTCCTCTCCCACCTCAGACCGTGTCACGATGGGGCACCTGCCCACGAGGACTTGCAGCGGCCACCGCCTCCTGCCTCTACTCTGCGTCTTTGTGCTGATCAAGGTAGGGAAGTCCACCATCCCTTCTCCAGCCCTTGTGGTCCTAAGGACGCCCGCAGCACAGCGCTCCAACCCTCGGGGCGTGTGCGGGCTGCTGGGGCAGGCTGACCCGCTGCTGGAAGCGCGTGCTTTGTTGTCCGTGCCTGCTCGGTATCTTGAGGGAGCGGGTGGAAGAATGGGCAAGTTTACTCCCTCCAGCTCTCACCCTTTGTGCTCTCTTTCACGACCAAGGATAGTATCCACTTCCAAGGTGGGCTTGTGAGAGAGTGCTGCCTCCTGCAAAATGAGGTCACTTTGCAGACTGGTCGCCCATGTGCCCTCACGCTGCTTAACCTTTCCGCCCTCCCCGACTGGGTGAGAGGAGTGTGTGGCTGCTTTGTCTTAATTTACTTTCTGCTAGAATTATACTCTGGGTCTGAACTCCCTCGCTGCAAATGGACCCCAGGCTGAGGCATGGGCATGGGAATGGGCATGGGCATGGTTTCCTTTGAATAAAGGGTGTTCCCTAGAGTCTGGAAAAGACTCCTCCAGCCTGAGAATCCCTTTCACACTAAGTCTTTGGACTTGCCCCTACTCCATTTACAGAGGATGCCGCCTCTAAATTTCAGTAGGAGAAAAATCTGCGGAATTAACTTTTTTTCTGTCTTGTTTGCAACGTGCTGCTTCATGGTTTTACTTGAAGACAATGAAAAGGAGAAACTGCTTAAAAAAAATTCCTAGTTTGACAGCTGTACCATAAAAAAAGAAAGAAAGAAAGAAAGAAAGAAAGAAAAAAGAAAGAAAGAAATTTCAGTTAGATGTTTGCTTAGAAAGTGGCATGACTCAGTCTGAGCTAATTGTTTACTGGTCTTCACTGAGTCAACCTAAGTTCAATCATTATCATGAGTGCTTTTCCCTTCTCAGAGAAGCAAACTCAACAGTCCACAGGTGAGTGGGAGCTGTCCTTTCAGCACTGTGCTGCTGTTTGTCTTAGAAAATGATGAAACTTGAATGGCCACAAACGTTTCCCACAAGGAGACAGTAGAACAGGATCAGTGAATTAAGAGTAGCTTAATTTAAATGTCTAAATTTCCATCTTTCTGGAAAATTGGAATAATAGTTTTAGGGAGAATTAATAATGGCATGCATAAGTAAAATCCTAAATAATTGATTACACTGTATTTAAAATCTGTTAAATAGTAAGCTTGACACTATTTTTTTACTCTAAGAGGTGATGTTAGTGTACTCCATGAATGTATTAGATGTGATAAGTTTTTTATTATTAATTTTTGATTTATCATCTTCTCTCATGACTGCTACTCCTATGCAGTACTTGTGACTCACCATGCACTGTGCTAAGTGACAGCTAAGACTTAGATTCATAACACCTGATCCACACTCAACCTTGGGCATAACTGCAGGCTTTGTTTGAATTCTTCGTAATGGCTGAGAGTTCCAGAAAGGGGCAAGTGATGAGTTTGGGAGTGATTAACAAGTGTTAACAATTACAGGACAATTGTGATAAAAGTTCTAACCACACCTTAATGTTGGAAGGAGAAAATGCAGTCAGTGAGGCATTGTGGTATTCTCATGTATTCTCATGACTGTAAAAATCTTCATCCTATTCCTCATATCAGATATTCCTACACATTTACAGGTAAGTGTCTGTTACAATAAACTGTATCCTATGGTAATGCATTGGCACTGTCTTATCATTTAAAGACATATTATAACAGGGAAAATAACTTTTGCAAAATAAATCATTACTATTCATACTATAATGTGCTTTTATGTCACCTGAGTGTAATTATAGGACAGCAATATACTTGTAAAAATAGTAAGTGTTGGGAAGGGATGGATAATATAATGGTTATCCAGAGACTCTCAGGCTTGAGGCTATGAAGTCCTGGGTTCAGTCCCCCACACCACCATAAAACAAAGCTAAGTGCTTTGGTTTTTTTTTAAAAAAGTACCTATTGTGTGCCAGTATTCCAGGTATTTCATATATGCTCTTTGTTTAACTTAACCCTGTTTTATTCCACTTGGGAAGAGATGCTCAAAGTGATAAATTACACACACAAGGTAATATTTTCACATTTTACTTATAGTATATTATATGTAATAAGTTGATTACATAGTATAATATTTTTATGACTTGTCCTTACCTGCAGGTGATGATAAGACTGGAAAAAGTCATTATTAAATATAGCATTGTCCACTGAATCTCACTGATAGGCTTTTTAAAAAGTCTTTCTGTGCTGAGTCAGAAATAGACCACTTCTCCCACTCTCTCCTCTGAATCTCCATAGTTCTCATCATCCTGCCTATAAATCTTTCACGATTCCATAAGATAATCCTCCAGATAATAGTGAAAAAACCCTACAGACCACAAGTCAGATACACTCAAATATGAAACTTGATTTATAGTGATGTCTTTTCCATAGATCAGAAATGTGAGTGGAGGGATAATTTGAATCTGTGTGAGTGGCTGTAACAGTTTCATTGAATTGGCCCTAACATACCCGCATACCTGGCATGGCAGTCTTTGTGCTTCATTCATGGTTTAGTGGTAGGCACATTTTTGTTTGTTTGTTCATTCAGTTATTAGTGAATTAAAAGTGACTTACAAGACTATAAAATTAAGGAGTCGGGCAGTAGCGCAGCGGCTTAAGTGCATGTGGCGCAAACTGGCTAACAATTCCAGTTTGAGCCCCGGCTCCCCACCTGCAGGGGAGTCACTTCACAGGCAGTGAAGCAGGTCTGCAGGTGTCTGTCTTTCTCTCCCCCTCTCTGTCTTCTCCTCCTTTCTCCATTTCTCTCTGTCCTATCCAACAACAACGACATCAATAGCAACAACAATAAGAACTACAACAATAAAAAACAAGGGCAACAAAAAGGAAAAAAATATTATAAAATTATAGAGGTAGAGTTCCACACCACACCCACCACCGAAGTTCTGTGTCTCTCCCCACACAAACATCAAATGATAACCATCGTAATCCTCACAAAGCCTTAGAGACAATTTGAAGTGTAGCTTCTTTCCTTCCTTCCTTCCTTGCAAATTCATGTTTCAATTCTCTGTATTCCACACATGAGTGAAAACATCTAGTAATTTCTTTCACCTCCCTACATACTTCACTAAGCATAATCACCTCTAGTTTGTAATGATCACATTTAGTCAGACATCTCAGATTGTTTAATTATTCGGTATTTTATCATGATAATAGCTGATATTTCATAAATTTATTATTGATTATGGAATTAAATAATTTTGGTATTGGAAATATATTTAAAATTTATAGATATATATGTGCACATACATACACGTAGAGCTCTCTTATCTATCAAATATACTAGCAAGCCTCACTCTTTATTTTTTCATATAGGAAGATATTTTCAAGTTTTCATGAAAACAGTGTAACTTCTCTCATCTCTTTACTAAGAATTCTATCATTTCTTTACTAAAACTTCCCTGAAAACTGCCGTCTGTCTCAGTTCATCAGATATTAGTATTTTGTTAACTAGGTTGCAAATTATAGACTATGTCATCATTGGGAATTAAATTCTGTCTTCCCTGAAGTTGTGCTCATTAGTAGTCTGCTGGAATGTTTCCCTAAATGCATAGGCTTGGCATGAATACTTCTTTCTCTCTTAACCTTCTCTCGATATGCCTTTCCATTTCTGCTCCTACAATATATATAATCAAAGAACATTAGGTTTGACAGGGGCTTTGATGCTATTTTTCCAAAAGAGGTTTGTGTTTGATTCTATAAAGCTTGAGTCTTGTGACACTGGCCACACTGCTGTCATTCTGGAGGAATATCTACTTCCTAAGTCTGCTCTGCTTTTCTCTGCTTCCCTGCCCCTGTTCTACCCCCTCCCTCCACACAAAGTTTCACTCTTATTGTTGAGACTTGATTCACGTTCTATTTTGTCAATGTTGGCACATGAGCCTAATTGTGTCGCCTTTCTAGAACAGTCTGGATCATCCTTCTTGCATTGACGTTTCCTGTCATTAATTTATCTGTCAACTGACTTATTTGATAAATGTCACTGCCAGCCTTTTAGAGAAGCCCTTATACATATGAAATTCCCAGTCAGCTAGCAGAAAATTGGTGGGCTGGATGTCTATAGAATACATGGGGATAATCCTTTCCAATTTTTGTTTTTGTCCTTTGTTGTGTGAAAGATTGGTGCTATGTGAAAGAGTAGAAAATTCAAACTACAAACCAGTGCCTCATTTGACCATTAGATATGTGTGTTTCTGGTGGTCCAGGCAGTGGTGGACCTGGTTAAGTACTCCTATTACAGTGCTCAAGGACCCAGGTCAAGCCCCTGGTCCCCACCTGCAGGGAGAAAGCTTCACAAGTTGTAAAGCAGGGCTGCGAGTGTTTCTCTGTCTCCCTCTCTAACTCCATCTCCTCTCTCAATTTCTATCTCTATCCATAAATAAAATATTGAAAAGAAATGTAAAGTTATGCTTAAGTAATTCAGAACAACATGATCTGTACTTTATAAACACGTAACACTATTTCTAGCACTGTAATAGCCAACTTTAAGATAGTTGAACTTAACAGCACATTGATTTTAATTACTAGGCTGGGTGTGGTGTATTGCACCAAAGCTTGAGACTTGGAGGGAGGGAGGTATGGAAGGGAAGGAAGGGAGTAGGGTAGCTTTGAAGTCCAGGTGCTTGGTTATGGCAAAGGACCTATGTTGGGGGTGAAAGTGTTTTGCAGATACCTATCCCAGGAAGATGAGAAATTGTGCCTATGTCTCAACAACTGTACTGTAACCCATTAGCCCTCATCAATAAAGTTAAAAGAAAGAAACAAAAAAAGAAAATTGTAGCTCAAGTCTTGAGAGAATTTTCAAATATCTCTGGGGATACTGTTGATCCACCTGGCAGAGTTGTGACCAATAGAAGGGTTAGCAGCAATGACCATCAATACTTCTGTTTCATTCAGTGTCTGGTTCAATGATTTCAGTACACAGATCAAAGCCTGTTTTATTTTTGGAAGTGTAGTTTTCTATGTAATCATGAGCTTTACTAGATGGTATTTAGTATACTCCTCCAAATATATTGCATTTTTTAAATATAAAGGAGTGTCTATTTGTCTTCCATTGTGCCTAGTAAGTAATCTTAAGCATTACGTAGTTTAGTAAACAGAATTAAAAAATTTCAGTGTAGGGATTCGGGCGGTAGTGCAGCTGGTTAAGCACAGGTGGCACAAAGTGCAAGGATCGGCCTAAGGATCCCGGTTCAAGCCCCTAGCTCTCCAACTGCAGGGGAGTCACTTCACAAGCGGTGAAGCAGGTCTGCAGGTGTCTATCTTTCTCTCCCCCTCTCTGTCTTCCTCTCCTCTCTCCATTTCTCTCTGTCCTATCCAACAACAACAACATCAACAATAACTACCACAATAAAACAACAAGGGCAACAAAAGGGAATAAATAAATATTTAAAAATTTTTCAGCATTATAGGGGGTCAGACAGTAGTGCAGCAGGTTGAGCACACATGGCACAAAACACAAGCACCGGCTTAAGGATCCCAGGTGGAACCTGTGGCTCCCCACCTGCAAGGGGGTCACTTCACAGGCGGTGAAGCAGGTCTGTAGGTGTCTGTCTTTCTCTCCCCCTTTCTGTCTCCCCGCCTCTCTCGATTTCTCTCTGTCCTATCCAACAACAATAGCAATGACAACAATAATAATAACAATAACAACAAGGGCAACAAAATGAGAAAAATAGCCTCCAGGAGCAGTGGATTCATAATTCAGGCACCAGCCCTAGCAGTAACTCTGGGGGCAAAAAAAAAATCAGCATTATATAAATAATATTTAATAGAATTGTGAAATATGATAATCACTTATGACCACATTTTAAGGAATATAAAAAAATTGATAATACGCTATTATCATATTTTCATTGCAGTACTTATACTGAAAATAATTGAAAAGCTACCAGTTACTTAATATTAAGGATATATCAAAATCATTTACCAGTCATTCGCAACAAAATATAAGTGCTATTTTTCTCAAAATAGTAGTTCTTCTGATTGCTCATGTATTTGTTATGTCAACTACTTTCCTGTCATCATTTAACAAGTGGAGTTGAAAGACAGAACAGGGGCTGTGACTTTCTTAACCTCTATGTATGACCTGCAGATAATACTCTTCATGCACAGCATCTTTCTTATATTAACAATACTTACCAGAACTGGCAAAGACTTATGCTTTCTTCTAACATAAATCCCTCTATAATTTTGCCCCAAGAGAGAAGTTTTTTTTATATATGCTGGGTTTGGCTATATCTTTGGTGATGTTTGAACTGAGGTCTTACAAGAGCATTGGTCAGCTCTGGCTTATGGTGGTACTAGGGATTGAACTTGGGACCTTTGGTACCTTAGACATGAAATTCTTCTCCCATAATCATCATGCTATCTTCTCAACCCATTAAGGTTATACTTTGTATTAATGACAGGAGAGAAGAGAGAATTAGAGTGTCACTCTGGCACATGCCGTGTCATGGAACTCAGAACCTCATGTTTGAGAGTCCATTTCTTTATATACTGCACCACCTCCAAAGCAACTTGACCTAGTGTTTTAAAGAATTCATCTATGGTGATCTTAGAGATCCATTGATACTAGAATTTCTAAATTAATTGATTTTGAGGTTTTCTTTCTTCCTTTCTTTCTTTCTTTTTTTTTTTTTTTTTTTTTTTTTTTGGTTGCACTTCTATATCTGAGGAGTCAGAATCAAGGTTAGTATGGACAAGTAGGATGAGTAAGAAGGTGGATTGAATGGAGTGAGAGTGAAGGCAAAACACAAAATCTCTTGTTCTCCTAGTGCTTTTGGCTACAGCGGTTCTGTATTGCTTCTACCATTCAATCAGAAGATTATGTGAATGAGCTTTTTAAATACCACTTGTGGACTTTAAATTTTAATTAGTAAGCTTGTCCTTGTGCATGATTTCCCAGTTCTCTGAGATACAGAAACTTGGGTTTTTCTCAGAATATGGTACTTTCTGATTTGTTTTTCTAGGTAGAACTGTGTTTTATCTCTATGTCAGAAAAATCATCCTCAATCAGTCATTCATAATCTAGTTCTCTGGTGAAATATTTCTGCTTTCACTAGGCATTCTTGTTACCTAAAAGGCCAACTTGCCTTCTGAGTATATTAAAGCCACTAGAAAAATAGAAGATGTTTGAAACCAAGGTCATAGAAACAAAAGATAGAAAATTATAGTCATTTGGAAATAAAAAAAAACATAGGGGCCCAGTGGTGGCACACCTGGTTGAGTGCACATACTACAATGCCCAAGGAGTTGGGTTCAGGCCTCCAACCTCCACCTGCAGGAAGAAAACTTCACAAGTGGTGAAAGCAGTGCTGTAGGTATTTCTCTGTTTCTTTACTGTCTCTTTATCTTCCCACTTTCCTCTTATTCTTTCTTGTCTCTTCCCCCCAAAAAATTAATTAAAAAAAGATCAGAAACAGATAATTAGAATTGGAAATAGGACCCTGAATTTGAGAGTTGAATTACCTACTATAACATGTTTAGTACTTTCTATAAGAGAGTGAGTATAGAGAAATAGTAGAAAAGGTTCTTTTGAAAAAAATTATTGCCCCTACAGGGGCAGGGGAAAAGCTTTGCAAGTGGTGAAGTAGTACTGCAGGTACTCTGTCTCTCTTCCTATCTCCCTCTCCCCTATAAAATTCTGACTGTCTCTATCCAATAAATAAAGATAATAATTAAAAAGAAAAATATTGCCACTGGGTCTCAGCACCTACATGACACTCAGCACTCCTAGCAGCCATTTATTTTATTTTTCAAATTATTCTCATTTTTTTAAGAAAAGAATTATTTATTTATGAGGGAAAGAGAGAGTGCAAGAGCACCAACCTTGCATATGCAGTGTGGGGTTCATACTTGGACTTTTCAAGCTGTTAATATGTTTGTATTTTTATCTATTTATTTATTGCTTTTTAGAAAATTATTTATAAAAAGGAAATACTGACAAAACCATAGGATAAGAAGGGTACAACGCCACACAATTCCCACCACCAGAACTCCATATCCCATCCTTTCTCCTGATAGCTTTCCTATTCTTTAACCCTCTGGGAGTATGGACCCAAGGTCATTGTGGGATGCAGAAGGTGGAAGGTCTGGCTTCTGTAATTGCTTCCCCGCTGAACATGGGCGTTGATAGGTCGATCCATACTCCCAGCCTGACTCTTTCTTTCCCTAGTGGGGTGGGGTTCTGAGGAATCAGAGCTCCAGGACACATTGGTGGGGTTGTCTTTCCAGGGAAGTCTGGTTGGCATTGTGGTAGCATCTGAAACCTGATGGCTAAAAAGAGAGTTAACATATAAAACCAAACAAATTGTTGACTAATCATGAACCTAAATCAAGAGGGGGAAGAAAAACAAAAAGGGAGGGGGAGAAAGGAGAGGAGAAGAGAGAGATCCCTACAGCACTGATTCATTGCTCATGAAGCTTCTTCCCCTCTGCAGGTAGGGACTGAGGGCTTCAACCTAAACCTAGGTCCTTGTGCATGCCAATGTTTGTGCTCAACCATACGCACCACTGCTTAGCCCCTAGAAAAGTTTTATGAGAACAAATTTATTACCATCTTTCTATTAATGTGTGTATAATTACATTTCCTTATTGAATGCTTGTCATTCATTTGACTTTTCACACTTCCTAAATAAGAATGCTATGATATCCATTTTTCTTGTGAAACTGCTGCTATCATAATATTCCTGCCTTTTAATCTTGGTTTTTAACTCTCAGTTAATCTTTCTTGGACTGTTGTTTTCCTGGAAGCATATTATACAAACGTTCTCAACTTATTAGCCTTTCCCCCAAGCCAAAATAGGCTTATTTTGCTTCTTTTTTAATACTAAGTCTATCTGTTGGGTGCCAAAACAGTGACTTACTGCCTGATCGCATTCAACTAGTCAGTCACTAGGCATCTGTTGTCTCCCAGAAATAGTTAGATATTGTAGATCCAGGAATGAATCACAGTCAGTTGAATCTTCACAAATGGTGTTGTGGGAAAATGCACAGAGATAAAGATAATGTCATTAGAATGCAGTGAGCATGGTGCAAAATGCAAGGACTGGTGTAAGGATCCCGGTTCAATCCCCCAGGTCCCCATCTGCAGAGGAGTCACTTCACAAGTGGTGAAGCAGGTCTGCAGGTGTCTATCTTTCTCTCCCCATCTCTGTCTTCCCCTCCTCTCTCCAATTCTCTCTGTCCTGTCCAACAACAATAACAACAACAGCAGCAGCAACAACAATAATAACTACAACAATAAAACAAGGGCAACAAACAAAAATAAATAAATAAATATTAAAAATATATAAGGAAGAATACAGTGAGCTTTATTATTATTTTAACACAATAAAATATGAAGTACCAGAAGAGATGCTCTTGAATATCCCTAGTGATTTGAAAAATGGTTCATGTAAGATGACACCTGAGCTGAGTCCTGAAGCACAGACTTGAATTGAAAAATATGAATATAGAGGCAGAGAAAACCACATGAACAAAGGGCCAATGTTGTGAAAGCATGACAGTGTAGTTGTAAAAGGAATATAGAAAAGTATATTTTAACAAAATGAAGCAATAGAAGCCAGGTCAGGGATAGCCATATAGGAAGTGCCAATAAGATCTTTATTCTCTAGGTGAAAAAATACTGAAATATTTAATCAAGACATAATGGAATACATTTTTTTTTTGCCTCCAGGGTTATTGCTAGGGCTTGGTGCTTGCACTACGAATCCACTGCTCCTGGAGGTCATTTCTCCCATTTTTGTTGCCCTTGTTGTTATTGTTGTCACTACTGCTGTTGTTGTTGGATAGGACAGAGAGAAATCGAGAGAGGAGGAAAGACAGAGAGGGGGGAGAGGAAGATAAGACACCTGCAGACTTGCTTCACTGCTTGTGTAGCGACCTTCCTGCAGATGGGGAGCCGGGGGCTCAAACCGGGATCCCTGTGCTGGTCCGTGTGCTTTGTGCCAGGTACACTCAACCCGCTGTGCTACTGCCCGACCCTGGCATTTTTTTTAACTTAAAATTATTTATTAGGGGGATTAATGTTTTACAGTCAACAGTAAATACAGGTGTGCACATGCATAATAACATTTCCCAGTTTTCCACATGACAATAAAACTCCAGTTAGGCCCTCCTCTGCCATCAAGTTGCAGGACCTGAACCCTGCCCTCTCCCCTACTCCAGAGTCTTTTACTTTGGTGCAATACACCACAGTTGGCATTTTAGAAAGAGCTATAAGAAAGGCTGGTCCAGCGGTTTAGCAGAAGTTAAACTCCTAGGAGGTTATTTTATTTGTCTAATGAAGAAATAACAAATGTTCACACTAGGGACTAAAGGATAATGAAGATGTGGTTTACATACACAATTGAATACTACTCAGCTATAAGAAATATGGAATCGTGCCATTTTTAACAACATGGGTTACTGTGCTAAGTAAGTCATTCAACAGAATAACAAATACCATGTAACTTTATATATGGAAGATAAAGAAACAAAGCAAAAACCTAAGCACTTAGACTAAAGGAACACAACAGAAGTTACCAGAAGGGAAGAGAGAAAAGTGAGTAAGTGGATTTAAAGGAACAGTATTTGCTAAGTGGAAATTGCATTTTGGGTGAGCAACATAACTTGTACATACAGAGCTGACACTTAAAAGTCTATATACCTGAAACTAATATAACATTATAAACTAATGTTACTTAAAAACAAAAAATACTCACAAATTAATTGTGTAACTTTTTTTTAGATGTGGGGAAATGTTGGGTAGTATACCACCTCCCCCTGGCTTCTGCTTAACCATATGCCTATATAGGGATTTACTGATTCCATTCAAAGCTTTGGTCTATTTACATAAATCACTTTTACATTTACATAAAGCACTCCCTCCAGGGCATTGGTGGTTCAGTGATAGGATTCTCGCCTGTTCCACCCCCTCCTTGTCACACTCTGATTTTCACCAGTCACTTTTCTCTCCACCCTCTCTATATCACATCCTGTTTCCACCCTACTTGGAGAGTATAAAAACAGCTACTCTTCTGATTAAAGACACTTGGAAATTGTTTTCCGGCTCCGAGAGTTCCAGAGTGTATCTCCTGCGGAAGTTAGTGCGGCACGAGTTCCTGATCCCTCTCCCACGCAGCAGCCTAGATCGGCTCTCCAAGCCAGAGAGCACTAGCTCGGGAAGAAGTACCCTCAGGCTATCCCGGCAGGGAAATGGGAGTACAGGGTAATTTTGGGTAACCAATTCCTTTCTTGGGAAACATTTTGAGATAGCATGTCTACCAGGTAGTGTCCCTTTTCAGATCAGCTTCTCCTTTCTCTTCCCTTCTTGGTGCCAGGATGCTTTGTTGTAGAGACTGCTTCTTCACTCTGCCTTGCCCCAGAGCTTGTAGTGAGTTGCACTGATTGAATCAGTAGTAAATGGATAGGAGAAACAGCACTTCCTCAGGCTTCCCCCCTGGCTGACTCCCTTCAATGGTGGCTTCCTTCCCTCTTCCAGTCCTGTGACCCATACTCTCTTATCAGACCAAGTTCAAGAAACAGCCCTTTCTCCTTTGTCCTTTAAAGGAAATAGCTTTTCCCTGAAGCTAGTGTCTGGGTACTTTTTATCCCTATTGAGTGAGTGCCATCCCTCTGATTCCTGTGTTGATGATAGTCCTTTCATTAAACTTTCCATGTTTGGGAGTCGGGTGGTAGTGCCCCGGGTTAAGCGCATGTGATGCAAAGCACAAGGATCACAAGGACCACATAAGAATCCCTGTTCAAGCCCCAGCTCTCCCATGCAGGGGAGTCACTTCACAGGTGGTGAAGCAGGTCTGCAGGTGTCTATCTTTCTCTCCCCCTCTCTGTCTTCCCCTCCTTTCTCCATTTCTCTCTGTCCTATCCAACGACGACAACAGTAACAACAACAATAAAACAAGGGCAACAAAAGGGAATAAATAAATATTAAAAAAAAAACACCTCTCGGTAGTCGGGCGGTGGTGCAGCGGGTTAAGCGCTCGTGGTGCAAAGCATAAGGATCGGCGTAAGGATCCCAGTTCAGTCCCCTGGCTCCCCACCTATAGGCGGTGAAGCAGGTCTGTAGGTGTCTTTCTTTCCCCCTCTCTGTCTTCCCCTCCTCTCTCCATTTCTCTCTGTCCTATCCAACAACAACATCAGTAACAACAACAAGAACTACAACAATAAAACAACAAGGGCAACAAAAGGGAATAAATAAATATTTTTTAAAAACTCTCCATGATTGCTACTGACTGTTCTGCTGAACTCTGATTCACATAGGACATGTGAATTTGAGAGAAAACATCTTGACTTCAGACTCCTGGAAAGAGCAGGTATTTACATAGGAGTCTGATTTCTAGGGCAAAGAGCAGACATGGAGGAATGAAGGGATGTGTTCCAGCAGAGGGCAAGGCAGAGAGCACAGTGGGTCAGTATGAGGTCTTGAGGAGAACCACCACTTAGTCTAGGACTTAGAAGGTGAAGAAAAAATAGCCAGAGAGGTACTAGAGGAAAACAAAATCAAGGAATTTCAGCTCTAGGAAATTTCAAGTGAGAGGGATCAGCCACTACAATCAGTTTTGCCAGAGAAATCCTATAAGCTTGCTGACTGGAAAATACTTTGTATTGGGAAATAACTGGGTTGTTGGTATCTGTGGAGCTTATTTCTGAGAGTGGAAGAGTCAAGAACTGGGCATTTGTTAAGTGCCAAGGCATCAGTCAATTCAGAGAAATCTGACATTCGTTTCTCAATAATACTACTGGCCAGCAGAAGGATACAGGGGAAGAGTTTTCACCTCTCCAGGAACCCCTGGATGACCTGTTGTATTTATTTCAGAGAACTGTTGTCAGAAGTAAGTAAGGCAGTGATCGCAAGGCCCTTTAAACAGTACCTAGAATATAATGAGACTTGCTGTTATGTACAAGAATAAAAAGAGAAGGAAACAAATAGAACAGCATAAATGAACAAAGAAAATCCAAAAAGGGCAGAATAATCGACACATTAATAGAATAACATAATCCAAAATGTGTTCTGTGAAATTCTAGAGACTTGCTATACTGTAGACATATTTAGAAATAAACATGAATTGAGGAAATAGTTCATCTTTATTTAAACTAGTATTAATTCATATTATTATACCATGATTTCTGAGCACCATTTGTTAATATACATTGTGTCTTCTAAAAGAGGCATCTTGTATATATATATCTTTAATGGTCAGGAAAGCATAGTAGTGGGGTCAATTATAATTTAAATCTCAGAATCAAAAGAACTTCCTTATAGGAAAATAATCACTCCCAACTTATTTTTCAGGGACTGACAGGCAACTGCCTTAGGAGGAAAAAAAATGTACATCTTATCATTTTTTTATGGGCTGCTCTAACTGTGGGTTTGGTCAATTAATTATACATGAAATCAGGTATCTTTTATTATTTTTATTGTTAAAAATGGAAAAAATATAAATTTAATGATATTTATTTATTTATTTTGCCTCCAGGGTTATCACTGGGGCTCGGTGCCTATACTATGAGCCCACTGCTCCTGGAAGCTATTTTTTCCCCTTTTGTTGCCCTTGTTGTTTATCATTGTTGTTGCTACTATTATTGTTGTTATTGCTGTCATTGTTGGATAGGACAGAGAGAAATTGAGAGAGGAAGGGAAGACAGAGAAGGGAAGAGAAAGATAGACACCTGTCGATCTGCTTCACCGCTTGTGAAGAGACCCCCCTGCAGGTGGGGAGCCAGGGGGTTGAACTGGGGTCCTTATGCTGGTCCTTGCGTATAGCACCATGTGTGCTTAACCTGCAGCATTAACAGCCTGCCCCCATGTTATTTTTTAATGACAGAAAGAGATACAGAGAGAGGCCAGAGCTCTGCTCAGCTCTGGCTTATGGTGGTGGGGATTGAACCTGGGACCTCAGAGCCTCAGGCATGAAAGTCTTCTGAAAAAACATTATGCTGTCTGTCTAGCCCTGGAAAGTGTGTTTCAACATACACTTGTCTTGATCTAATGATCTAAAACAACAGTATATCCTGTTTAGTGTATTTCATTGAGTCAAAAAAAACATACTTTTCAAAGTCCCATCTCTTCTTCTGTCTAGGTCTTATTTCTAATATTGCTGTTGGTTAGAATTAAATGGTGAAATTGCTGTCAGCTGAGAGATGGCTGTCCATGTCTCTATAGACTTTTTGCAGTTCAGTCTTGAGATAAACTATTTCTGCTTGTAACTTTCATACATGCTTCCTGCATAATATTATGAATCACTGGTATGCCAACAGAACTGACAGCTTATAAAGATAAAATGTGAGAAGCCTGTCAACACTGCCTGTCCCCTCCTCTCCATCACACTATTTAAACACTCTATACAAATCCAGGTCTTCTGTCATTTCTCTTCCTTTTCCATGACCATAATAACTTGTTGGTAAGAAGACAATTCTTTTTTGACACACCAAGAATTGATGGCAGGTGACTTGCTAAGGCAACATAATGGTGTTACATTAGTGTAAGATAATTGATTTTTTTTCTTTTGTGAACTTAGTTTATAGTGGAGAACTCATCCCTCCCCCTCCCTTCCTTCGAGTCTTTTGCTTTGATACAGTACACCTTACCCAGTCTACGTTTCACTTTGTTCCTTCCCTCCCTTTCCCCATAAATTAAGTCCCGCTTAGAAGTGAGATCATGGGAGTTGGGCAGTAGTGCAGCGGGTTTAGCACATGTGGTGCAAAGCGCAAGGACCCGCGTAAGGATCCTGGTTTCAGTCCCTGGCTCCCCACCTGCATGGGGTTCGCTTCACAGGCAGTGAAGCAGGTCTGTAGGTGTCTATTTTTCTCTCCCCCTCTCTGTCTTTCCCTCCGCTCTCCATTTCTCTCTGTCCTATCCAACAACAATGACATCAATAACTACAACAATAAAATAACAAAGGCAATGAAAGGAAATAAATAAATAAATATTCAAAAAAAAAGAAAGAAGTGAGATCACTAAGCATTTGCCCTTCTTTTGGCTTATGTCACTTAACATGATATCTTCATGTTTCATCCAAAATGACACAAAGGAGATGACTTCATCATTTTTTACAGCTGAGTAGCAGTTCATCCTGTATATATACCACAATATTTTTAGCCACTCATCTGATGTTGGTCATCTGGGTTGCTTCCAGGTTCTAGCAATTACAAATTGTGTTGCTGTGAACATATGTATACACAGGTCTCCTCTGATAAGTGTTTTTGTTTCCTTTGGATAAATCCCCAAGAGGGAACTTGCTGGGCCATAAGTTTCTAGTGTGCTGAGAAGTCTCCAGACTATTTTCCACATTGATTGGACCATGTTATACTCCACCAGCCATGCAAACATGTCCCTTTCCCCCCACATCCTCTCCAACATTAGTTGTTTCTGTCTTTTCTGTTGTATGGCATTCTCACAGGTGTAAAGTGACATCTCATTGTTGTCTTTATTTGCATTTTTCTGATGACCAGTGACTTTGAGCACTTTCTCATGTCTCTCTTGGCTCTCTGTGAAATTTTTGCCCATGCTCTCACCCCATTTTCTAATGGGGTTGCTTGTTTTTGTTTTTTTATGTTAAGATTTTTTTTTCCTTCAGGATTATTGCTGCGTCTTGGTGCCAGCAACACAAATCCACTCCTCCTTGTGGCCATTTTTTCCATTTTATTGGGTAGGACAGAGAGATATTCAGAGAGGAGAGGGAGGTAAGGAGAGGAAGAGAGAAAAAGAGAGACCTGAAGACCTGTTTTGCTGCTTGTGAAACATCCCCCTGCAGGTGGGGAGCTGGGGACTCAAACATGGATCCTTGTGTAGGTCCTTGCACTTAGTACTATGTGTGCTTAACCAGGTGCACTGCCCAGCCCCCAGTGTTAAGCTTGCTGAACTTTTAATGTAATTTTATTATTTATCCTTTGAGATCTTTTGTATAAGGATCGTCTCCCATGCTGTAGGGTGGAGAAGACAATTCTTATTCTATCCCATTGTGAACTGTGGTGACTAAATTTACTATGGAGAAAATTGCACAGAAAGTTACAAGCATTCTATAAAGGCAGATCTTAAAGGAATTTTCAGCCTAAAATCACCCATCACTCTAAAATTTTACCAGTTTACCCACACTTAAGTTCTTCAACAGCTGGAGCAGTTAGTGCAAGGCATTATATTAAATCTCTGTTAATTCACTTTTCTACTGGAGTGCTTATAGGTTTCATCAGAACAGAAACTTTATCCATTTTGCTCACTGCCTTATTCTTAATGGTGGGAAGAGTGCCTAATCTGTGTTAGATGTTTAGAAGTATTTATTGAATGAATGAATTTTGAGTAAGTGAGAGGGGACAAGAAGAAATATGTCTTTGGGCATCTATGAGACAGATCCAAGATGGAGGAAGGACAGGATGGAAACATTTCCTGTGGGAGATGGAGGTGGGAACTCTCTGGTAGCAGCACTGAGTAGGCTTCTCTAGAGATTAAGTACAGGCAGAATGAGGATACCACCGAAAAATGCTATCTTGTGGGGGCCAGGCAGTAGTGCAAGCGGGTTAAGAGCACGCGGCACAAAGCACAGGGACCGCGTAAGGATCCCGGTTCGAGCCCCCAGCTCCCCACCTGTAGGGAGTTGCTTCACAGGCGGTGAAGCAGATCTGCAGGTGTCTGTCTTTCTCTCCCACTCTTTGTCTTCCCCTCCTCTCTCCATTTCTCTCTGTCCTATCCAACAACAATGATAACAATAATAGTAACAACAACAATGATTAACAACAAGGGCAGCAAAAGGGAAAAAATGGCCTCCAGGAGCAGTGGATTCATAGTGTAGGCACCAAGCCCCAGCAATAACCCTGGAGGCAAAAAAAAAAAAAAAAAAGCTATCTTGTTCTTCTGGCAGGAGGAGAGGTCTTATTAGCACATTTGAAAATGAACTCTGTCAGACACCATGATCTGTTCCTCACACTTCTTTTTGCCTTGTTATTTTATTAGGTCAGAATAAACCATTGAGGACAAATGGTGTGTGTCCAGGAAATCAATGGTTCCTCTTGTGTGGTGATTTCTCATTTATAATGAGAATCCTCATCTGACCATTTTACCCACTATCTGATTCACTGACTATGCATATCTAATTTACTTTAACTTCTAAAGCAGAGTTTTCTGAGTTTTTAACATTTAAAAAATGTATTCCTTTCTTGAATCTACAATTTGAAAAGATCAAAAATAAACAACAACAACCAAAAAAGATATATATCCCTTTTTAAATGATTTTTCCCTTCTCACCAAGCATGCTGATCTGCCTAAACTGTCTCTAGACCCAAAAGCCATTTCTGGAAACTCACACAACTAGCTTCTCAGATGCTAAACTACTGTTTTTCTTCAAGTGTTAAAACTTATGATTTCACTTATTCCTTAAAATGGAATTTTATGTTAGCAAGCATGTCTTCCTGGGGTTTTACTCTTTGTACAGTTCCACTGTGGCCATTTTACCCCCATTTCTTTCTTCTCTCTTTTACTTATATTTTTATTACCTTTATTTATTGGATAGAGACAGCCAGAAATTGAGAGCAAAGGGGGTGATAGGGAGAGTGTGAAAGAGAGACACCTGCAACACTGCTTCACCACTCTCAGAGTTTTCTCCCTGCAGGTGAGAACTGCAGGCTGCAACCCAGGTTTTTATGTATCATAACTTGCGCTCAACCAGGTGTACCACCACCTGGCCCCTCTGTTCTTTTTTCTTTCTTTCTTTCTTTCTTTCTTTCTTTCTTTCTTTCTTTCTTTCTTTCTTTCTTTCCTTCCTTCCTTCCTTCCTTCTTTCCCCCCTCCCTCCCTTCCTTCCTTCCTTCCTTCCTTCCTTCTTTCCCCCCTCCCTCCCTCCCTCCCTTCCTCCCTTCCTCCCTTCCTTCCTTCCTCCCTTCCTTCCTTCCTTCCTTCCTTCCTTCCTTCCTTCCTTCCTTCCTTCCTTCTTTCCATTCTTCTTTGTCCCTCCTCTTCCTCATCCTCGTCCTCGTCCTCCTCCTCCTTCTAAGAAGTGAGAGTCAGAAATAGGAAGGGAGGGAGAGGAAAACAGAGAAAAGGAGAAACACCTGCAATGCTGCTTCTCCACTTGTGAAGCTTCTTTCCTACAGGTGGAGACCAAGAACTTGAAAACTGGGTCCTCAAGCGCGGTAACGTGTGCACTGTCTATGGAGTGAATCACCCACAGACCCTGATATTTTAGTTTTAAAATCATATGAGGTACCTCATAGAAAATTTTAAACATATCAATAGAATAATTCACCAAGACCAAGTGGGATTCATTCCTGGGAAGCATGGATGGGTCAGTATCCTCAAGTCAATCAATGTAATTCATCATATCAACAAAATGAAAGTTAAAAAATCACATGGTCATATCAATTGATGCTGAAAAGGCATTTGACAAGATCCAACACCCATTTGTGATAAAGACCCACCAGAAGCTGGAAATAGGACAGTTCTTCAACATAATAAAGACCATTTGTGACAAATGCATAGCTAACATCATTCTCAGTGGGGAAAAAGCTAAAAGCTTTCCTCCTAAAATCAAGAACCTGACAAGGATGTCTATTTCCACTATTATTCAAATGTATTAAATATTTGTTGAAGTATCATTGCACTGTCTCACAGATTTCACCTGTGCACCACTAAAAATCAAAATGCATCCCTATTATATTGCATTCACCGTTAAGTCCTGAATTTTGTCCATCACCATAATACTATCTCCTGTTACTATTATATCTTGCCCATTCCTATCTGCTATCCTTTCTAATAGTCACTAATGCCTGTATAGTTGAAATGTGTTTTTCCTTTCATTTGGTTTGCTTTTCTATATATCACAAATGAGGGGTATCATACTGTTTGTCTTTCTCCTTCTGACTTAACAGCACTAAACATAATACCTGTTAGGTCCATCCATACTGTGACAAATAGTGGGATTTAGTCTTTTTTACATAAGGAAGTAGTATTCTAGTGAGTGCATAATAACATTTCTTCATTGTCATTGCACCTGATAATGACAGTGAATATTTATGCGGTTTTCAGGTTTTGGTTATTATAAGTAATGCTGTAATTAGTGCTTTTGCATTGATTTTTTTAAATGAATGATTTTTTGTGGAAATGTTCCATAACATAGTACAAAAAAAAGAACAATGAATTAAATGATGTGATTAAATTAATGTTGTGTTCACTGGAATACTACTCAGCTATTAAAAATGGTGAATTCACCTTCTTTACCCCTTCTTGGATTAAGCTTGAAGAAATCATGTTAAGTGAGATAAGTCAGAAACAGAAGGATGAATATGGGATGTTTTCACTCATAGACAGAAATTGAAAAACAAGATCAGAAGGGAAAACACCAAGCAGAACTTGGACTGGAGTTGGTGTATTGCACCAAAGTAAAAGACTCTGGGGCTAAGTGGGGAGGGTTCAGGTCCTAGAACAGGATGGTGGAGGAGGGCCTAGTGGGGGTTGTATTATTATTGTGGAAATGTTATGCATGTACAAACTATTGTATTCACTGTCAACTGTAATCCATTAGTCCCCCAGTAAATTAAGAAGAAAAATTACTGTTGTGTTCATTAAAGTGCTAATATATATACTCCAAAAATTCTAGACTGCTAAGATTATTAAATGACTAAAGTTCAAAAATGTTTTCTTTTTTTAATTTTTAAATATTTATTTATTTATTTATTCCCTTTTGTTACCCTTGTTGCAAAAATGTTTTCTTAAAGCAAATGTTATCTCCAGCACAGAGCTCTGGTGGTGGGAACAATGTGGAATTATACCCTTGTTGTCTCATAATTTTGTAAATTAGTAATAAAAAATGTCACATATGCAATTTACTATTTCAGTAAAGAGTTGAAACCCACTAGACTACCTTCTCACATACTAAAATTTTAATCTACTACTTTGTATGCAAATATGGAAGTTTAATCAGTTTTATATCTTCTGTGACTTTAATTTTGTTTTATTTGCTGATAAATCAAGATATCCCTAAAAACCAAAAATGAAAACTGGTGATTAGATTATGCAATTGTATATATCACTAAAAGGTCATTGTGGGGGCCTGAAGGTAATGCAGCAGGTTACGCTCACTTGGCCTGAAGCACAAGGAACAGCACTAAGGATCCCAGTTCGAGCCTCCGGCTCCCCACATGCAGGGAGGCCACTTCACAAGTGGTGAAACAGGTCTCTTCCCTTCTCTGTCTGCCCTTCTCTATCCAACAACAACAACATCAATGACAATAATAATAGGGACTACAACAAAGGTAACAACAAGGGCAGCACAATAGGAGAAATGGTCTCAAGGAGCAGTAGATTCATAGTGCAGGCACCAAGCTCCAGTGACAACCTTGGAGGCAACAACAACAACAAAAAGATGATGATGATTTTTAATTTTTAAAAAATATTTATTCCCTTTTGTTGCCCTTGTTGTTTATTGTTGTAGTTATTATTGTTGTTGTTATTGATGTTGTCGCTGTTGGATAATACAGAGAGAAATGGAGAAAGGAGAGGAAGGCAGAGAGGGGGAGAGAAAGACAGACACCTGCAGACCTACTTCACCGATTGTGAAGCGACTCCCTTGCAGATAGGGAGTCGGGGGCTCGAACCAGGATCCTTACACTGGTCCTTGCGCTTCACGCCACTTGTGCTTAATCCACTGTGCTACCGCCAGACTCATTATTATTATTTTATTATTATTTTGCCTCCAGGGTTATCGCTGGTGCTCAGTGTCATGTCTGCGCTAAGAATCTACTACTCCTGGATGCCATATTTTTCCCATTGTTGTTATTGTTGCTGTGCTGTTGTTGTTGTTGTTGTTGGATAAGACAGAGAGACATTGAGAGAGGAGGAGAAGACAGAGATGGGGAGCAAAAGATAGACACCTGCAGACCTGCTTCACAGCTTGCAAAAGGACTCCCCTGTTGGTGGGGAGCCAGGGACTTGAACTGGGATCCTTGTATCAGTCCTATGTGTGCTTAGCCCAGTGTGCTACCGCCCAACCTCTAAAAATATTACTTTAACTGAAATTTTTACCAGTGGAAATGTCCTTAAGAGAATAAAAATTACATTAATAATACTGTGGCTAGCACATGTTTAACTGAGTTTGATACTATTTTATATTGAAATAAAATTTTGTTTAATTTTCCAAGAACACACTTACACCTTATGAGCTGTGATCTGACCATTATGGACCACTTTCTGACTCAAAATGACTTTATCCAGAATCAGGCTGATTATAATACATCATCTTTTGTTTCAGCTAAATAAGCAGTTTCCTTCTTTTGTACACTTGGTGTACCATAAAATAGTGATTCTAGTAATGTAGTAGTGACATTTCTATTTATTTTGATATTATACTAAAAACTAAAGTGTAATAATAATGGGGGTATTCTTGCCAAATACCACAAAGTATCAGCATCATTTTTACTATCAATGTCAACACCATTCCCATAAGAAATTCCATATAGGGGGCCAGGCGTTAGTGTAGCAGGTTATTCCTCGTGGGAGACGTGCTAACTATACGCCTTGTCTTGATGCTGAATGCGAGCAACTACTAAAGCAGTATGACGAGTCGGGCGACCCAGATGTGGCTGACCATCTCATTGCCTCCCTGGATGCAGCACGCCAAGCCCGCTGGCAACAACTCATGGAAAGTCTGAACTTCACCCACTCAAGTAGGAAGGCCTGGAAGTTTCTTCACAGACTAGGTGCCGGTAGCCAACCCCCTCCCGTCTCCCATCCTCCTGTATCTCCAAACTCAGTGGCCAGTCACCTAACTCAAGTTGGACGTGCTAAGATCGACCCAGTCTGGAAAAGAGAAATTTCCCATGAGTGGTCATCCCACTTCCGTTTATCTTGTCCATCTCCAAAACTCTCTCCCTTTACACTGTCTGAACTGGAAGACGCTTTGAAGAGGGTTAAAACCGGGAACGGCTGCTGGCTATGATAACATCACCCCAGAACTCATTCTTAACTTGGGCCCCGCAGCAAAGAAGTGGCTCACTACATTCCTGTCCCACATCCTGGAATCTGAATCTATGCCCAAAACTTGGCGTCGTGCAAAGATAATAGCAGTTTTGAAACCAAAGAAAGACCCAACACTGGCCGCCAGCTATAGACCAATTTCTCTCCTCTCGCTGTGTTACAAACTCCTTGAGAGGCTGCTTCTGTCACGAATTTCTCCTCTTACAGAGAAATTCCTGTCACCCGCCCAAGCTGGTTTCCGCCCAGGAAGATCTACCTGCGAACAAGTCCTGGCCCTCTCAACTTACATTGAAAATGAATTCCAGAAGAATTTAAAGACGGGTGCTGTCTTTGTTGATCTCACAGCAGCCTATGACACGGTCTGGCACCGCGGTCTCCTAGTCAAGATCTCAAGATGCCTGCCTCCATGGGTGGCCAACACTATATCGTTTCTTCTCCAAAACAGAAGATTCCGGGTGCATCTGGGTGACAAGTCTAGCAGATGGAGACTTGTCTCAAGTGCCCCCCCCCAGGGCTCTGTTCTGGCTCCTACGCTATTTAATATTTACATCAATGACCTCCCAGAAACTTCTTCAAGGAAGTTCATCTACGCTGATGACATCTGCTGTGCAACTCAGGCATCCAAGTTTGACATCCTCGAGGAAACACTCATGAAAGACATGTCTCTGATATCTGATTACTGTAAAAAATGGCAACTAATCCCTAGCACTGCAAAAACGGTATCATCTGTTTTCCATCTACACCATGCCTCGGCCTCGCATGAGCTTAATGTGCAGATTAACAATACGAGAATCCAGCATGAAGCCCAGCCAGTCTATCTTGGCGTTACTCTCGATCGCACCCTGTCATTTCACGAACATCTCATAAAAACTGCAGCAAAGGTGGGCGCGAGGAATAACATCATTGCAAGACTGGCCAGCTCCTCATGGGGCGCGAGCGCTTCCACACTATGATCATCATCTCTGGCATTCTGCTATTCCACTGCAGAATATTGTGCCCCAGTATGGTTCCATAGCCCCCATGTCCACTTGGTCGATTCCAAATTATATTCCTCCATGAGGATAATTTCTGGGACCATCCATTCCACCCCAGTTCCATGGCTGCCAGTTCTTAGCAACATCGCCCTGCCAGATATTCGTTGGGATGCGGCATCATCTAAGTTCATTTCCCACATCTACGCTCGACCGGACCTGCCAATATACGCGGATATCTTCGCCCACTCTGTCCAACGCTTGACGTCTCGTCATCCAATCTGGTCTCCTACGTCTACACTGAACTTCTCTGTTCCAGACTCTTGGAAACAGAGTTGGCAGTCAGCTGAGGTAAAGAACAAACACCTCATCACAGACCCCTGCAAGTGTCAACCCGGCTTTGACCTAGCACGTTATGATTGGGCCCTCCTCAATCGCTATCGAACAGGCCATGGCCTGTGTGCCGCTATGTTCCATCGCTGGGGAGCCAGAGACGACCCGAACTGCCCCTGCGGCTACAGACAGACTATGACCCACATAGTCAACGACTGCCATCTCTCCAGATTCAAAGGAGGTCTCGAAACTTTACATCATGCTCAACTTGACGCTGTTGACTGGCTACGGAAGAAGGGCAAACGCTAGAAGAAGTGCACATGGCCTGAGGATCCCGGCTCAAGCCCCCAGCTCCCCACCTGCAGGGAGGTCACTTCACAGGTGGTGAAGCAGGTCTACAGTTGTCTGTCTTTCTCTCCCCATCTTCCCCATCTCTCTCTGTCTTATACAACAATAACAGCAACAACAACAACAGTGATAAACAACAAGGGCAACAAAAGGGGAAAAATAGCCTCCAGGATCAGTGGATTCTTAGTGTGGGCACCGAACTCCAGGAATAACCCTGGAGGCAATAAATAAATAAACAAACAAATAAATAACATTTTTAAAAGAAATTCCTTATTACTTTGATATAATTAAAATTCCTAGATTTTATCTCGGAATAAAAGTTGGCTTCTAAAGTTTCTGACTGTTAAGTTGATTAATAGGATGAATAATGAAGGGCCAAAGGAATTATAGATTGTCTGTAATGTATTATTAAACATGTGTCTTTTAGTCTTCCCTTCAAGGGTTATTGGGTAAAAATTATAATGGAATGCACTTCTTCCTCTAGCGTTTGCCCTTCTTCCGTAGCCCGTCAACAGCGTCAGGTTGAGCAGGATGTAAAGTTTCGAGACCTCCCTTGAATCTGGAGAGGTGGCAGTCGTTGACCATGTGGGTCATAGTCCGTCTGCAGCCACAGGGGCAGTTCGGGCCGCCGCTGGCTCCCCAGTGATGGAACACAGCGGCGCACTGGCCATGGCCCGCTCAATAGCGATTGAGGAGGGCCCAATCATAAAGTGCCAGGTCAAAGCCGGGTTGACGCTTGCTTGTTGCTGCTTGTTGCTGGCTTTGAAAGTGACTGGGATCCATGTGGATTCAGTCGGCTAGGAAGGATCGTCAGTTTCCCCAATGAATGGGTACTCACGGAATGCACCACGGAATGCACTAGTACAATAGTTGTTTAAATATAAGTATAGTATGGAATATAACCAAGTTTATTTTCCATTGCCACTGGGAATTTTCCCTACCTGAATCATAATTTCAAATGAGTCTTTCAGAAAGGCTTAGCTCAAAGTGGTTAGGTAGTTGGAATTTGTAGCATGGAGATTTCTGTATTTTCAGAACAAAGCTATAATGAATGCTAGAGCTGAGAATTAAAAACTCTGGACTAGGGGGCAGGAGGTGGTGCACCTGGTTGAAAACACGCATTATAATGTGCAGGGAGGGACTCAGGTTTAAGCCCCCAGTTCCCAGCTTGAGGGAAGAAACCTCACCGTTGGTGAAGCAGTGCTGCAGATATCTGTCTGTCTATCTCTTCCTCTGTCTTTCCATTTCTCTCTGTCTCTATTTAAAATAAAATAAACCTCTGGCTTTCTTCTAAAAATGCTAGCTTATGAGTTGTTCCTTTGTAATAGGTTTAAAACTGCTAAATATGCTAACATCCAGCCGTTCTCTAGAGGTGCTCCTGGCTTTTCTTTTTAATTTACATTTTGCACATTACAAGTAACAAAAGACAGCTGTAGTTTTAAAATTGTTTTTCTTCTGATTTATGTAAGAGCTGTTGATTTACCTTTTGAAGGTTAATTGGGAACCTAATGAAAATCTTTCTTTTGAAATTCGTTTCTTTGCTGAGGCCTTCAATTAGCCTTTTTGCTATGTGACTTCTTGTGGTTCTGAAATAGGCATTCTTAATTTGAAACCTTTTAAGTCTGAATTTGGTGCATGTTACTGAACACAATAATTTAATGATAGTGCATTAAGAACTCAAAAAATGAATGCATGTTCACTGTGGAAAATAGATGAAATAAGACACACAGAGAAGGAAGAAAGTCATTATTCCCACATATACCATTTCAAAATAACTGCCATCTGGAGATATATCCTTCCAATTTTTTCTATGTCTGTATAGCTGAATGTGTATGTTGAAAAAAAAAACCAAACTGTTCTATTTTAATATGATTCTTTCATTTAAATGTATTGCCATTGTTTCAAGATCTGAGGATTTTCATCATTAATCAACTTTAGGACTTAAGCTATAGGTCTCTGTGTCAGTTTTATTTATTTCCCCTGGTGTATTTGTAACAGTCCAGGGCATGGATAATCATAGATATTGTCAGAACTATGAAGTGTCAGCACTCCTCATCCGTCTGTGTGCCTCCCATTACTGTGACTTCATAATTAACCACAGAGAAAAATGTCAGATTTCACATTGACTGGCATGTTTCCTTTTTCTCTCCCAACTAATACTATCCATAAAAATGTACAAGAATAAGTTTTCTAGTAAAAGAAGTGAAGTAGGGTTGATTCCTGGCTGTGTCCTCTGCCAGCTATGTGGCCGCTTAAGGTGCACTGACCTCTTCCCTGTACACATACCTTTCAGTGGCTGCCCAGATCACCATTTCTTCCATTGCTGGATCTGCATCTTTCTCACCTTCTCCCACCATAAGAATTAAAAAAAAAAAAATCTACTTTTGAGATCCTTATGATCTGAAAGGTGGATACACGCATTGATTGTTTTCAGTTATCGGCTAGTGCATACAAAGCTGCCATGACTATTCCCGCTGAAGCTTTCTCTTTGATGCTATAGACAAAGTGATCAGTTAAGGAGCAGTCACTTGACTGGCCACCATCTTTGAGACTGACATGCAGTTGAAGTCAGAGCTATCAGAATCCTTCATTGCCATTGTTTTCAAATTAGCAATAGAGGGGGTGAGTAATCTTTTCTTTCCTTGTGAATTTGAGACATCAGCTTGCAAGTTGTTCTCAGTCATAAAATTGACTCACAAGCAATGCTTACTAAAAGAACTGGAGAAGGTAGGACTTCAGCAAGAAGTACTTTAATACTGATTTACAAAAGTATAAGTTAACAGAGGTATAACTCCATACTGTTCCCACTACCAGAGTTCTTTGTCCTCATCCCCTTCATTGGAAACTGCATTAGTTCTTCCAAGGCCACAGAAATGCATTGACTTTTGACTTTATATCTATCTATCTATCCAATTTTTTTCAGCAAGACTATCCTTCATTTCAAGAAAACTATGTTATTTCTCAGACACCACTGACATTTCACAGGTATGAAACAATAATCCTTTTTTGAAAATTTTAAATATTTATTTAATGAAAGACAGAAAGAGGCAGTCCAGAGCACTAGTTAGTTCTGGCTTATAGTGTTGCTGGGGATTGAACCTGGGACCAGGCCTAAAAACAAAACAAAACAAAACAAAACAAAACAAAACAAAACAAAACAAAACAAAACAAAACAAAAAAACAGCAGTCTTCCAAAGTTCATTGCAGGCCACATAGTGATGCTTGGGATACTAAAGGAATCACAATCTGAGTGGTTTCTAACTTGTCATCCTAACCCAGGAACTTCTAGAAGTGGAGGGATTATTCTGCCAGACAGCCAACATAAATCAGTGTTTTCTGGGAAAACCCGGGCAGATGGCTGCTCCTTCCTAAACATACTGACAAATATGTTTGGCCCAGTATGCAAAAACTTTCACCCATTTCTGAAAAACTCTGCTCTAAGAAAAATAAAAGTAGCCATAACCAAGATAAAATAACCCTTAAAAAGTAATTATCACCATAAGAAATTATAATGATCTTCATCCAAAACCAAAGCTGATGAGAAAATACTCATAGTTTTGTTTGGATTATCCCTAAACTGAATATAATAAAAGCATATATTTGTAAGAAAGTGGTTAGACAAGCTTTGCTGCTTCATGCCATGGAATACTACTTAGTAGTTAACAGGAATAAATCAGTGGGATACACACAGTAACTTGAATGTACCTCAAGAAAATACTGATTTTTTTTAAAAAGTCTCAAAAATCTGCACTATATATGATTTCACCACATCCTAAAGCTTAAAAAATCTATGAAGATATAGAACAAATATGTGGTTGCTAATGATTAGAGGCAGGGTGGGGAGGAGAAGTGTACATGACCTTAAAGGGATAGTGTGTGGGGGCCGGGTGGTAGTACAGGGCATTAAGTGCTCATGGCGCAAAGCACAAGGAACAGTGTTAAGGATCCTGGTTCAAGCTCCTGTCTCCCCACCTGCAACGGGATTGCTTCATAAGCAGTGAAGCAGGTCTGCAGGTGTCTTATCTTTCTCTCTTCCTCTCTGTCTTCCCCTCATCTCTCTATTTCTCTCTGTCCTATCCAACAACAACAGCAAAACAATAATAACAACAAAGACAACAAAAATGGGAAAAATAGTCTCCAGGAGCAGTGGATTCATAGTGCAGGCACCAAGCCCCAGAAATATCCCTGGAGGCAAAGAAAAAAGGGGGAAAGGGAGTCGGGCGGTAGCAGCTGGTTAAGCGCACGTGGTGAGAAGCGCAAGGACCCATGTAAGGTTGCCGGTTCCAGCCCCTGACTCCCCATCAGCAGGGGAGTCATTCACAGGTGGTGAAGCAGGTCTTCATGTGTCTTTCTCTCCCCCTCTCTGTCTCTCCTCCTCTCTCGATTTCTCTCTGTCCTATCCAATGACAGCATCAACAACAACACTAATAATCACAACAATTATAAAACAACAAAGGCAAAAAAAGGGGGGGGGGGAATGGTCTCCAGGAGCAGTGGATTCGTGGTGCAGGCACCAAGCCCCAGCAATAACCCTGCAGGCAAAAAAGAGAGAAAGAAAGAAAGAAAGAAAGAAAGAAAGAGAGAGAGAAAGAAAGAAAGGAAGAGAGAAAGAAAGGAGGGAAAAAGGGTCGCATGAAGGAGTCTGGTAATAATGAATGAGCTGTGTATGTTGAATATGGTATAGCTGAACGAAATTACACATGTGATAAAATTACACATGTGTTTATTGGGAGTCAGGCAGTATTGCAGCAGGTTAAGCACACATGGCACAAAGTGCAAGGACCAGCTTAAGGATCATGGTTTGAGCCCCTGGCTCCCCACCTGCAGGGGAGTTGCTTCACAGGTGGTGAAGCAAGGCTGTAGGTGTTTATCTTTCTCTCCCCCTCTCTGTCTTCCCCTCTGCTCTCCATTTCTCTCTGTTATATCCAACAACGATGACATCAATAACAACAACAATAACCACAACAACAATGAAAAACAACAAGGGCAACAAAACGGAAAATAAATAAATATATAATTTTTTAAAAAGTGTGTTTATGTGTAGATATGCACAAATTAGGACTTGTGTAACTACTCAAGTGTTAATCACTTCTGTGCATCATTATAACATCATTTTTTTCTTTAAACCTTATCTATTTTTATTTGATAGAGCAGATAGAAATTGAGAGGGAGTGGGAGGTAGATAGGGAAAGAGAGAGACCAAGAGACGCCTGCAGTACTACTTCACCACTTGTGAAGCTTTCTCCCTGCAGGTGGGGACCAGGGGTTTGAACCCTTGCCCCTGTGCATGGTAGTATGCACATGAAACCAGGTGCATCACCACCTACCCACCACCACCATCAGCCTTCCAATTTGTATATTTATTTGTTTGGGATATTTGGTATTTATTTATTTAGTGCCTCCAGGGTTATTGCTGGTGCTCTGTGCCTGCCCTACAAATCCACTGCTCCTGGAGACCATCTTTTTTCCATTTTTGTTTCTGTTATTGTTGTTGTTGTTGTTGCTGTTGTTGGATAGGACAGAGATAAATCTAGAGAGGAGGGGAAGACAGAGAGGGGGAGAGAAAAATAGACACCTGCAGACCTGCTTCACTGCCTGTGAATTGACCCGCCGCAGGTGGGGAGCCAGGAGCTCAAACCAGGATCCTTGCACTGTTCCTTGTGCTTTGCACTATGTGTGCTTAACCCAGTGCACTACTGCCGGGACCCCTGATATTTTCTTGTTTTGGTGCCCAAGCTGTCCAAGTTAGGAGAGGCAGGAGAAAGGCTCCTAGGGACCCAACCCAACTTTTTGTTGGTCTCTCCTTTCTTTCCTTCTTTCCTTCTTTTTCTTCTTTCTTTTCTTTTTTCTTGCCACTAGGATTATTGCTGGGGTTTGATGTCTGCATGAGTTTATTGGCCCTGAGGCCAATATTTTCCCGTAGTGCATGAGAAACAGAGGAAGGGAAAGACACCAGTCACACTGCTATATCTCCTGGGAAGCTTCCCCCTCCCCACCCCCGCAGGTGAAAATAAGGACTTAAACCTGGATCATTGAGCATGGTGGCTTGTGCTCTACCAGATAAGCCACCACCTGGGCTCTCTGTATATTTCTTTACATTATCCTATAAATCTCTACTTATCAGGAAGAGAAAGGCTTAAATCTGTGTTCTGTATATGTATTTTTGCTTTATTTTTTAAACCTGGCATTTTTTTTTATTAGTGATTTAATACTTACTTACAAAACTGCATCTCAACAGGGGTTTAATTCCATACCGTTCCCACCACCAGAGTTCTGAATCCCCAGTTCCTCTATTTAGTAAGCTATAGCAGTTTTTCTAATATTGCAGATATAGGTTAACTATTATTTCTACAACTGTCTGAATTTGTATATTATTGCCCTTTTAATTGTTATTAGTTTTTTTTTTAAAGTCCTATCTTCTTTTCCAAGCTACATATAACACTATTACTACATCCAAATGTCCCTCTCTTTTTCCTCTTCTTTCTCTGAGTCCTGGTGGAGCTGGAGTCCAGAGCCCTCTGGCTTCTATAATTGTTTTTCTGATGGGCATGGGTGTCGTCGGGTGAATCGATACCCCCAGCCTGTTTTCTACCTTTCTCTAGTGGGCTAGAGCTCTGGAAAGGTGATGTTCCAGGATATATTAGTAATGTTGTCTTCCTATGGAAGTCAAAATGGAATCATGGTAGAGTCTGCAACTTGGTGGCTGAGAGGCAGCAAGATATAAAAGCAAGATAAAAAGGTTAATGAACAAGAACCAAAAAGTAGGTATAGAGCATATGAGATTAGGGTGGAAAGAAGCTAGGAAGTCCATTTTAGGCGTGTTTCTAGGTGCCCATGACTATCAGTTTTTGCATGAGTTTGATAGCCAGCATGAAGTTGGATAAAAATACTGTCTGATAAAATGGTGTCAGAGTAGAGAGAAAAGCTAGAAAGTTAGATCAGGACAGAAAGTAGCTCCCACTCTTGAAAAAAAAACAACTATGAATAAAATTAACTATTTACTCCCATCCACTTGACCCAGGGTGTGTGTGGTTATATATATATATACATATATATCACAGTGTGTAACCTCTGTGTCTGGGATCACAGCTCATGGTCACAGCTAAGAACATTGCAGGCTGCACTCATTTCAGGACCAGTCTTCCATGAGTGGCAGGATAGGATGATCCATTCAGGGAATGGGGCAGTCCCTGCCATCACTATTTTATGGTGAGAGCAGGGTCCTGGGAAGGTCCACAAGAGGGCTTATAACATTCCTGATGGAAATGACTATTGATGGTGGAGGGAGAGATCCATTAGAGGCCTAGGCCCATCATATTTGTGTGGGAATCCAAGAATTGCTTTACTAGTGCCCCAAATGATAAGGTGGTGTGATATTGACCAAAACGGCCATTATTAAGTGAGCCAGTCTCTTGCTCTTATCCAACTTTTGTAGTCCTCTCTTTATCTGACAACCTTAGACTTTCTTCCAGTTGTTTAAACATTGAATATCATTTGTTGAACCCAACCAGGTTTTTGGGATCTGTCATCTTTAGTCCTTTCTGCTAGATTGTCAAGTTAACCTTGTCTAAGTCTAATAGATTAGAGAATTTATGATGCCTTCTTTAGGCATTTCAAGTAGGATTACAGGCTTACTAGGTCTAAGTCTAATCACTGAGGCTTATTGAGCACTTTTATTTTGAGTTCTATAATTGTTCCTTGCCTATAGATAATGTACACCTGTACCAAGTAACCTAAACCCTAACCTGTATCTAGTATCTGTAACTTTGTTAGATGATGTGGCATATAATGTGGAAGTAGGTAGTCCCATGTGTTAGGAAAGATCTCACCAGGTTTGAGGAGTTGTGAGGTTGACATCTCAGGCTCAGTATATTTGGCTACAGTCCGCAGTAGCAAATTCAAAGTCTGCTACAAATTCAGTAGCAGAATAATGTGGATGTCAGTCGCACTAGTAGCGATTTGGTTGAGGTCAGCAGAGGTAGTATGACAGTAAAGAATCAGAGAGAAGGGGTATTGGGTGTTATCACAGTGGGTTAAGCACACGTGGCGCAAAGCACAAGGACTGATGTAAGGATCCCGGTTCAAGCCCCCCTCCCCACTTGCAGGGGAGTTGCTTCACAAGCGATGAAGCAGGCCTACAGGTGTCTATCTTTCTCTCTCCCTCTCTGTCTTCCCCTCCTCTCTTGATTTCTCTCCATCCTATCCAACAACAACGACGTCAATAACAACAATAATAATGAATACAACAATAAAGCAACAAGGGCAACAAAAGGGAATAAATAAATAAATATTTTAAAAAATTTTAAAAAAGAATCAGAGAGAAGAAATATTAAGAAATATGGGCATATTCCTAGGGGTTCCAGAACTAGGAGAAATGAGGATCTTGAAGAGAATAGGGAGGGTTTCTTGTAGTCTTAGAGTTTAAAATAGCAATAGTTAATTATTATTATTATAATCAGTTAGTTGGTGGTTTGATTTCTATGAAAATCCAGTGGATAGCATCTACAGTAATAAACTTAACCTCACTGTGGTTTCCGCTCTGTAATGGTATCTGAAAACCTCTGTATCTTAGATACTGATAGGGCCAAATGGTTTTCATTTATCTGGCCTAAAGTTGTAGTCACTTAAGTATTAAAAAACTAATTATACACATATATTTTTAGAGCTCCTTGCACAGTTTGAGCCTAGTGTCAGAGTTTGATCATTTACTTATCTGATACCTTAAATACTTAAGCTAAAGAAAGTATTTACTGTTGAATGTAAAACATTAATTCCCCAATAAAGAAATAAATAAAAAAAAGAAAATATTTATAGGGGCCAGGCAAAGGTGCATCTGGTTAAGTACACACATTACAGTGCACAAAGTCCAAGGTTCAAGCCCCTGGTCCCTACTTGCAGGCGGGAAGCTTCACAATGATAAAGTAGAGCTGCAGGTGTCTCTGTCTTTGATTTCTGGCTGTCTCAATAAATAAATAAATATGATTTTTAAATAATAAAAAATATGTATATATATTTATACTTAGAGCTATGGTCCAGGCAGTTAGAGAGCTTGAAGTATTAAATCTACCCTCCGCACATGCTACATTAGTAGTGATTTAGGGCACTATAAATTAGTAGGATTATAATTCACACCTTTCCCACTACCAGAGATCTTTGCCCACCCCCACACCCCCTTAACTAACCATAGTCTGAATGTGGGTTGACTTTTTGTTTGTTTCAAGTGATGTTTTCTGTTCTGTAGATTCCAGATGTGAGAGAAACGATAGTGTAGTTTTCCTGACTGTACAATAGATATGACCTCTTTCTTATGAGGACTGTCTTTCAAAGACAATAAATACAACTATACAAATGTGGTAATTTATAGAACACATAAGGGCCTCAGGAAAAGACCTTTGTCTGCCAACTCCAATGCATTATGAGACAAGCTTCAGATTGAATTATATATTCTTAGAAGATTAACCTACTATGTTCTAGAAAGGATCAGTGTTAGGCATCCCTAGACATAGTTCTCATAATGCCAACAATAAAGATATTTTAATGACTCTTCAGATAATCAGTTAAAAATGAAATTTACCATTGTGGGATGTAATGACAGAATACTTTGATGCTTAACAAAGTAATACCATTATTCCATTCTTTTAGCAATTATGTAAATAATGTGGAGATAATATAAACAACCTAGGATAAAATGGGAAGTTTAAAACAAGCCTAGGTGGCTTGAATTACAAAGGACTAATGAATGGAGCAGGTCAATAGATGTTTAAATATTTCAGGCAGTCAGTCATAAAACATATATTAGACTACCTATGCAAGGAACTTGCTGTGTTCAACATTTTTAAAAGTGTAAAACAAAGCTACTCTCTCAAGAAGTTTGTAATATAAAGAAAGAGAAATAACATAAACATGACAAATTTAAAGGTAATACTTCTTAATACTGTACAAGAAACTAGAAGTTGGAATGTATTGGCTTGTCAATTATTGCAATAGCTATATTCAGGTGTCTTTGAATTAGATACAGTAGACACCCCTTGGGCTTTAAAGAGCATTCGTTTCATGAAGGAAGACATATTTTAATCCGAATCTTGTTGATAAGACTTCAGATATATCAGCTGACTAATTTAAAGAACATCTTCTAGATTAGAGAAACAGAAGAACAAAAGTAGGGATATGGAACACCTGTCTTGCTTAGGAGCTCTGAATAAAATTGGGTGGATGGATTCAGGTCTTAACGAGGTTGAGTAACTGGAAAAGTCTCAAATCTGTATAACATATATTGCTTTTGCTTTATTTTTTAAATATGGCATTCTTCTTAATATTCTAATAGACTTGGCAACAAACATACCCTCTTTCATATGAGGACTGTTTTTCAAAGACAGTAAATATGGTTATGCAAATGTGAAAAATTTTAGGAGAACACACAAGGGCCTCAGTTAAAGACTTTTGTCTACCAACTGAAATGCATTATGAGAAAGGCTTCATATTGACCGAGTGGTTGAAACAATGTTTTTCCTGGCCCTGAGCTTCCATCACTCCTTTTTGTCCAGTAGTGCTACAGAGGCAAGCATAAAATGAGCTTTAATTCATCAGCAGTGTGAAGAAAAAAATTATCATACCTCATTTTAGTTTCAATTGCCTTTGTAATTCTGAAATTGCTACTAAATGCAAATGTTTAATTATAAATACGTATGTTCTGTCTTAATTAGATAAAATAATCCTCTGTTGCTTGGGAAGTTCAGTAAATTAGTCCCTTGACTTGAATTCCCTGGATCATACTGCTATGCATTAATCTGTATGTGCTCTTAGAGCTAAATGGGAAAACAATAGATTGTTTTCAGAGACAGGTTATAACTGTAAGCATACTTTCAAATTCATCTCCCCTGCATAGGACTAAAATAATGCCACTTATATATAATATCATATTCATATATTATATCTGTCCTAAAGAAAACAACCCTGTGCATGTGTCTCAACAAATTAGAAGATAAACTCTTCCCGATTTCATTGCCTTACAAAATGATGATGATGGTAATAATGGCAGTGATGATCACTAATGCACTGAGTAGCTGCTGTTTATTGGGAACTGTCCCAGGGACTTAGATGATTCCATTCCATCCTCTTTCCTTCTTGTAGCATCATCACCATTTCAATAAGGGGAACCTGAATTTCTAACTGTACTGAAAGAGTTAGCCATGAAAATCTGGTCTGTTTGATCACAGAACCTGCACACATGCTACCATACTGTTCTGTCTATATTTATGGTACCACTTCACACATGTACAATTCCATAGCTCCTACTTCAGCCTTTTCCCCCCATTAAAAAAAAAAAAAAGACATAAAAGGAAAGAGAAGAGACTATAACAAGACTCTACCATCCGTGGAGCTTCCTCTGCTGTTGTGTTGCTCCAGTGTGGTATTGGGAGTAGGGCCCATGTCCTTTCCCATGATCTACAACCCCCACCCAGTTTTATGTGAGAACTGTGGCATGGTTTGCATTTCCTCATTCACTAGCTAATAACTTCTGCCTCTTCTTACTCTAGAAATATTCTGAAACTCAGGTGACTGAACAGTTTTTCAGCCCTTGCAAGCCCATCTGGGCAGAAGTAGGATATGGATCACTTCTGGGGACAGTTGAGTCCTACATACCCAAGTATTTTTTTTTCCACTTTCTTCTTTTGAGTAATCAAGCTGTTGATGTCGTGTATTCAGACCAAGAAACTGCTGACTGTTAGTGGATTCCTATAAACTCACAAATGTCAGGTTTATGCTTTTGTTTATCACCTTCTTTAATTTAATGACTCTGGGCTTCAGCACTTTTTGCACAACACTCAGTGCAACACAATGTGCTGGTGTGGAGAACACGTGCTTTCCACTTTTATATTTGCAGAGTTTTTAGTCAGTGATATCAACATCTGGGAAGACTTTTGCCTTGACTTTAGAAACCTACAAGGTGGGGCCCAGGCGGTGGAGCACCTGGTTAAGCACACATAGTACTATGCACAAGGACCTGTGCAAGAAATCAGATTTGAGTCCCCCACTCCCCATCTGCAGCAAGGACACTTCACAAGTTGTGAAACAGGTGTCTATCTTTCTCTCTCCCTCTCTATCTCCTCCTCAGTTTCTTTCTGTTCTATCAAACAAGATGAGTTTAAAAAAAGAAAGAAAAAGAGGAGGCATAAAAAGAAAAAAAGAAAACTGTATATATATATATATATATATATATATATATATATATATATATGTTACAGGTATCTTGTAGCTTACTGGATTTATGTGCTATTTATACCTTAGACAGGTCCGTCCCTCTATGAAAGATACCACCTGAACAGAACAATTTTAACACTGATATCTTCCTTTTGATTGCATTAGATTTTCAAATTAAACAGAGTAATGGTAGTGTTCTGTGTTCCTCTCAGCTCTACTGTTTTAATACTCTTATCTGACAATGTGTAAATAGAAGACATAATTAATTACTTGTGACTTGCGTGTCAAGTCACACAAAAAAATTACATCCCGAGAGGCCCATTATTACATATTTGACTGTTCTGTGAAATCAGTTTTGCCAAGAGAAGGCATACCTGAAGAGTTTTGCTTGTTTTCCTTTTCAACTTCTTTAACTTACTAAACTATCTGTAAAAATGAGATGTAAAAGAGTAGTATTAACTGTTAACATAAATTTAACAGTTTGCTTCATTTGCCCAAGGGCATGTTGTTTTCTTTAAAAAATGTTCAATTTGTTCATGAGATAGTAAACTCTGCATACAAATTATAAAATCAATGATGCTTCTACAGAAGAAAGGTCTTAAAAAGAAAAAAGACCATTCTCTCTTTAGAATATGTCCTACTAGGAAAGTTAAGGGCTAAATGTACTATGCCCAGCTAGCCCCTCTGCAAACTACCTCTACCTTGAACGGGGAAGTGTGCTACCATGACTAAGAAAAATAGATATAGGATAACTGTTTAGTCATTTCTTGAGCCTCATCTGTAGAGAATGGATCAAATGGAATGATGTCTGTGCTTGAAGTGGAGAGATCAGCATTTCCTATTTAGCTCTGTGTCTGTTTCTTGATAATGTTGGAGGAACAGATGACTGCTCATGACATGTGCTGTGCACTATTATTAAAGGTGTTCTGCCTTTAGAGGCTTCTGCTACCTTCAAGCAAAGTGGCAGTGCAGGAGAACTTTTCAATAAGCTTAATTTTCTAAGTTCCTAGTAGATATTTAACAAAATGTCATCTGCACCTCACGTTTGAGGAAATGAAGTATGTCCCTGATGAAAATAGATGCTAGAACTGTCATTAAAACACAGCTGCACAGAGGAAAGACTGCTAATCTGTAATCACTTAACCCTTCACCTCTGTAAAAAGGAGAATTGTACTCATTTCACCTCACAGGATTACTATGCAGTCTAAATGAGGTGACCTGTGAAAGCACTCTGTAAGCTGCAAAGCACAGCTTAAATGCATGATGCTGTCTTATTAAAATGATCAAATCCAGTGTTTCATTTGTGTTGCTGTAGAGGTCGTTTCTTTCCTGACATTTATATGTATGATGTGTGTTTCCAATGGTGTACTTAATATTTTAATGTGTTCTTTTTTCATCTTAAAAGCACAACTTGATACATCCTCGTTAGCTTTGGGTCATCTATAATCTTAGTTTGATTATTATTATTGCTAGAAGGATTAAATATGGAACATTCACATCTCATGGTAAAATATTTCCATATCTGATCCACTTCTTATTGGCTGATCAAATCGTTCTCATAAACATTGAATTTTCACCATATTTCATGTATATAATACCATCATCTTTAATATAGTAGGCTTAACTATAATTCATCCATTCCTTCAGTGAATGCTTAATGAGCAGCATTTGTATGGCTGGCAAATGCTGTACTCACATTTCATATCGTTCTTGAGCTTCATTCATCTGCACAATTGGGTCCCATTTACAGTAACAACACCAACGGTAGAGTGGTTTGTCTCATCTGTAACAGGAGGCAAGAACTTTTTTCCTGGAAAGTGCCCCCCTCAGGTCTTTGTCAGACTGTCTAGTGGTCTTTGCTATGGAACCCCACTTCCTCCGCACTCTGCCCTTTCAGGCCCTGCGTTTCCCTGAGAGACATCTCCTCTGCTCCACCAGTATCTGCTACTGTCCATTCTATCACCTTCCCTGACACCCTCAGAATTGTCCCTCTCCTTAAGAAGCCAAGACTTTCTAATTTGAACCTATAGTTTGCGTTTCTCCTTAAGACTTGTCAGCTGTGAGGCAGTAGATTGCTGGAATTTTTGTCCCACTTACTCTCTAAGTAAGTCTGAATTCCATTTAGATAGAAGCTAGGCCAAGGGCTGAGTGGTGGCATACCTGGTTGAGCATACAAATTGCTGTGTTCAAAGACCCAAGTTCAAGCCCCTGCTGGAGGAAGCTTTATGAATAGTGAAGTAGTGCTGTAGATGTTTTTTTATCCGTCTCTATCTATCCTTCCCCTTCATTTCTCTCTGTTCTATCAAATAAAATAATAAATATTCTTAAAATAATAAAATTTAAAAATAAAAATAGAACTTTTTTTTAGGAGCTGGGACAGATACAGATTAATGGAACAATCTACTTCTCTTATTTCAAAATCTACTTTCTCTGATTTACTTTGTACATGTCCCAGTAGAGTTGAATAAACTGATGGACACTGAAATATTCAGATGCTTTCTAGAATTAAGAAACAGTAAAAAAAAAAAAAAAACCACAAAAACAACTTAAAAGAAAGGAAAAGACTTATATTAAATACATTGATTTATGATGTCTATGAAACTTTGGCAACTTAATTGAATGTGAAGTATATAGAAGGTCAACAAATGGGTGGCCGGGCAGTGGTGCAACAGGTTAAGCACACATGGCAAAAAGTGCAAGGACTGGTGTAAGGATTTGGTTCGAGCCCCAGCTCTCCACCTACAAGGGGGGTTCGCTTCACAGGGTTAAAGCAGGTCTGCAGGTGTCTATCTTTCTCTCTCCCTCTCTGTCTTCCCTTCCTCTCTCCATTTCTCTCTGTCCTATCCAGTAACAACAAAAGCAATAACAACAATAACAACAACAACAATGATAAACAACAAGGGCAACAAAAAGGGAAAAAATAGCCTCCAGGAGCAGTGGATTTGTAGTGCAGGCACTGAGCCCCAGCAATAACCCTGGAGACAACCACAAAAAAAAGTCAACAAACATTTAATATTTGATGCTCAGTTATTTATTTATAAATCCTGTAGTAATTGAGATACTGCAACCTTTATCAAAATCATTTGCACTTTGCATTAGATGTTCCAAATAAGTAGTCCTTTTACATGAATTCAAATTTAAAATATTAACTTTGCTGTTCTTATGAGTACATCCTACATTGAGCTTTTATGTGAATCTACAATAATTATGTTCTAACTAAAATAAAAGCATAAAAATGAGGCTTTATGTCTTGATTAAAGGAAGAGGTGATATGAAGCGTCTGCTATTTCAGAATGCCCACTTTTGAACATTGTCATTGTTAAAATATCTTATGGCAACTATGCCATGCAAGAAATGTAATACTTGCAGACTACTTCATTTTCAGAATCACTAAGAAGCATCACCCAAATGGTTCCAAAAAAATGCATCTAGACATTTTATTTAAAGGAGCAAATAATTTTTTGACTGCCTGATTAATTTTACAGACATGGCACTGACCTTTTAGGACACTCTTCCATTAGAATAATTACAAAGCCAAATTCCTGTAGACCTCCTTCTATAGAAATCTTGCAAAACTTGGGTGTGTGTTTGATTTATTTTGCCACCAGATTTATCACTAAGGCTCAATGCCTCTAAGGGTCCACCATTCCTAGTGACCATTTTTTCTTTTGATAGGTAGAGAAAGAGAGACACTGCAGTACTCTGTGGTACTGCCCAACTGCTCCTGAAGCTTACCACCCCCCCTTGCAGATGGAGACCAAGAACTTGAGTCTATATTTTAGCACATGATTATGTATGCACTTTACCAGATACAGCCATTACCCAACACCATATACAGATAAATAAATTAATTAATGGAAACAGCAACATTTAACTCACTACCTGAAGTTTAATTCAGCACCTGTTAAAGTGAAGGCAAACATGAAATATATTGAAATGGCCCCATTATCATAGACGAAAACTTTTTTACAAATAGTCTTTTAGATCATCTAACATTTCTTTAATGAAAATTTGAAAATACTCCATGGGAAATAAAGCATTTTAACTCTGTGATTTCATGGCTCTTTTCATATGCTGATCTCAGTTCAATATCAAGTCTCTCTCTTTTCACAAACCATCTGGGAGATTGACAAGTAGCAGCTCACCAGATGGACTAGTATACCACCCTCTCACTTGCACGGCACCCCAGCTCCATGACAAATCCTGAAATGCCTTGCTGCATTGTTGCTGCTCAGAGAATTCCACAGCTCATGATGGTAAGGGTCAGTTCATCATTGCCCACTGGAGTTCCTGTTGTTGAAAAGGGGCATGTCTGCTGGGTGCTAAACTGTTCTAGAGCAGGGAGGAATGAAGTGACTTCCTGTCTTCCTGACAGAGTTAAATTCATCTTTTTACTTTGTCTTTCCCTCTACTTTATCTATGCTGTTTTTAAACCTTATAAAGAGAGTCTGTTCTTTCTGCCTCTCTTTATCACTTATACACCATTGACATACATACATGAAAAAATCAGAAAATAACAACACAGTTTTGGTAATAGTTTTCTGGGTTTACCCTCAAAACTGTTTATACAGTATACAACGAAATGTAGTTAAATGTGCCAATTATCTTGATAAAGTAGCCACATTTTAAAATTACTGCTTCTGAAGAAACTCGGAGGACCCCTTTGGTTTTGCTTTGTTTTTGTTAGTATCCATGAAACATAAGGAAAATCAGGGAGAAAAAGAGCATGGAAAGGAGTCTTTTCCCAGCTTATAGATCAAACTTGATCTCACTAACTTGCCCCATTATGCTCTCCTCTTCTCCCCTCTGAGATCCTTTTCTAAGTTCTATAAATTCTTCCAGTCATTTAAAATTCAAGAGTGGGTGCCCAGGTGGTAACTCAGCGGGTTAAGTACACATAGTACAAAGCACAGGGACAGGCACAAAGATGCCAGTTGGAGCCCACGGCTCCCCACCTGCAGGGGGATTGCTTCACAAAGATGAAGCAGGTCTGCAGGTATCTATCTCTCTCTCTCCCCTTCCTTGTCTTCCCCACCCCTCTCAGTTTCTCTCTGTCCTATCCAACAACAACAGCCACAACAAAAATAACAGCAACAACAACAGTGGAAAATAAGATAGCCTTCAGGAGCAGTGGATTTGTAGTGCAGGCACCAAGCCCCAGCAATAACCCTGGAGGCACAATATATAAATAAATAATAAAGTTCAAGAGCAAAGTGAGCCAGAAACTCTTACAAATAGGGTAGGTCTCATTTCTCTACTACCTTAAAAATCTCTCTTGAGATTGGGTGGTGGCGCACCTGGTTGAGTGCACATGCTATAATGCCCAAGGATCCAGGTTCGAGCCCCTGGCCCTGACCTGCAGGGGGGATATTTTACAAGTGGTGAAGTAGTGCTGCAGGTGTTTCTTTGTCTCTCTCCCTCTCTGTCACCCCCTTCCCTCTCAATTTCTGGCTGTCTCTATACAACAAATAAAGATAATTAAAAAAAAATTTTTTTAAATCTCTTGTGACATTGGATTCCTTAAAAAAAGTATTTTAAAATAGCTTTATTAGAGAAAAATAATAATTTATAGGACAATTGTTGTCATGAGTACAGCTTCTTATCTCCCCATGGTAGGTGTGTGTGCACTTCACGCACCAGCTGATGTCATCCTCCACCCTCCTGCACATGTCCCCTAAGGCCTCTCACCTCTGCTTCTATCCCCCTCCCCCACGATAGACCACACTGGTTTAACTTTCACCCTGTGTTTTCCCCTCCTTCTCCTTTTCTTCTTCTTCTTTCTCTCCTCCTCCTCCCTTTTCTTTTCCTTAAGTCATACTTATGAGTGAGATCATCTAGTATTCATCATGCTCATTCTGACTTAGCTCATTAAGTAACAATGGATTGAGTTTTTTCATTATTACCAATAGGGTTATAGTTGGGCTTGGTGCCTGCATGACTGATTCACCACTCTAAGAAGCTTTTGTTTGTTTGTTAGTTTTATAAAGACAAATTGTGAGGGAAGGGGGAAATAGAGGAGACAGAAAGAGACACACTTGCCGCACTGCTTCACCTCTCATGAAGTTCCCCCCAACCCCCACACAGGTGGGCTTGAAACCAGGTCCTTGTACATGATAATGTGTGTGCTCTACTTTCAGATTTTTGCTTTCTTTCCTCTCTTTTTAGCCATTCTTGCCTCTGTATTTATTCTCTGACAAGCAGAGGAAAATTCTCATGTCTTTCAGCCTAAGTTTTAAACCCCAAACTTGGGTTTTTCTTCCCCTTTTGATGTAATTGACTGCTCTGAATATAATGTCACCATAAAAACAAATCCTATCACTGGCAACTTTGCCTCTAGTGACTTTACTTCAAATATTATTTTTACTGACTTTTCAAAATGTGAAGCCTTCATCACAGCACATAGGGTTGACCCTCTCAAATGTAGGATCCCAGAAACAAGTCTGGAGCATTACCCACATCTTAACAGAGACAGGAAGAGATTGAGGGAATAGCCTCTGCTCCAAGCAGTCTGATCCCCAGACAAGTTTCATGCTTCCCTCAACTGTGGTATTTGTACACTGGGAGAGCTCCAGACAGTCCTTTCTCAATAACCTATGTAGGCTGTTCCGCCCGGGGAAATGGAGGAGCAGGTCACTGGTGACAGCACAGTTTGAGGGGCTGGGAGATAGTTCACCCACTGTTGGTATGCTTCTAGTTCTGCTTTTGGGATCCCTTCTGTTACATTGCTTGATGTTGTGGTCTATTTACATGGTCATTCTGTTACATTGGTTTGGTCTCACTCCCCCTGCCTCAGGGAGATTTTGGTTTAGTCCTTGCTAGTCTGTTTTTCTTTCTTCTCCCCGCCCCCTATCCTACAGTACTTCCTTGGTTCCAGATGCTGCCCTCCTGAGGAGAGAGAGGTAGGACAGAACTGGGTTGTGATTAGATTAGATTAGTTTTTTGAACCCTTCGCTTGTGAATAAAGAAATACTGCTTCTCCGCTCAGTCGTGAGTTTTTGGCCATCTCTGTCTCCCACCCACGAAGCTAGCCCAGCATAATGGTGCCCTGAACTTTGACTGACAACCCACTGGATTGCTCCACTTGCATTTGAATACCAGAACCTCTCAGGACTGCTGTGAATAATGGGGCAATACTGTGGTGTCTCTCTTATCTGTGCCTGTCTTTTACCTCTTACTGTCTTTTTCTCAAAAAAAAATTAAAAATGGAAAATTGGACCAGGGAGACTCCTCTGTAACATCAGTGTCTGAGACCTTGGTTGATTACTCAGTGCCACATGAAGAGAAATAATGCAATTTCTTGATGTGGTCAGACTATATCAGTTCTTGTGTAGGTAAGGGATCTTCCAGGTAATTGAGTTACTCAAAGAGTAATGAAATCGGCAGAATTAAAAAAAAAAAACTATCATTTTGCTTCCCTGTTTAGAACACAAAACTAGATTCCCATGGCTCTTGGACACAGTTCCAAACTCCTTCACAGCCAGCATTCTTTCTTGATCTAGTTTATGATGGCTTCTCTTATCTCACCACTTCCATTCCTTCATTTCAATGTTGTGGTCTGTCTGAATTTTGCTGATATCCTCAAGAGGAACTCTCTACAGTCATTTTTATAACCCTCGATCGAGAAAATTTCTTTCTTTTGTATTCACTTTGTAATAGATGAGTGCCTTGTTGCAGGTCTCAGCTAATGTGACTTTCTCCACAAATCCATTCCTAACCTCCTGTCTTCCTAGACTTGGGCAAAGTGCCTGTGTTTTTCTCTTCTCCCTAGAAGCCCTCTGCACTCCATCCCTATACATTCACCTGAAAATTTTTTGTTTATTCCCCAAGACACATATTAGTTTGAATATTTTAATGCCAGCCAGACTATAATGTTAACTCCTTGAGGAAAGAGATTGTCGTTAAATGTAACTTGTCCTTGCTACCCATGTACCCAAGACATAGTCTTGTCTTACCTAAATATCATCCTGTAAATAGAATCTGCCCTGTTTTTTGTTTGTTTGTTTGTTTTGCCACCAAGTTAATCCACCAAGTTAATCCTGCATGCATGACCACTGCACTGCTCCTTGTGGTCTTGTTTTGTTGTTGGTTGGTTGGTTTTGGAAAGAAGATTTAGATAGGCACAGAGACATACAGAGGAGAGACACCTGTAGACTGCTCTACCACATGTAGAGCACCTTGCAGGTGGGAACGGGGATCTTGAGCCCAAGTCTTTATTCATGGTAATATGTGTTCCCTACCACCACCTGGCCTTGTGGTTCCTTTTAAATTATCTGTCTTCCATTACTCTGCAAACCCTTAAAAAAGAGAGAACACATTTAATTTACCCCTCTTTACTCACCACCTTTCACAAAGCGAAACACTCATAAAAACTCAGTTTTATAATTAGTATATGAGTTTATATTAACTCATACAAATGATAAATCTGTCTGTAAGTGGTCACTGAAATGACAGAACAAGAGAAACTGCATGGCCTTTTGGAACTTACAGTGATTACAATTTACAGTAAATTAGGTATTATTGAAACACTCATTTGATCTCTTTATTTATAACTCATTACATGGTTCTAAGAGAAACACAGAACTAGAAAATATAACAATTAGAATTTTAGCAAAAGTTGCAGAAAGTAAATCTGATAGCATAAAAGTATCTAATTTATTTATAGTTCCATAAAGTGGCCATAGTATGTACTCAAAACAATATTTATTGTTATCTGCATATATTTGCCATTCAGTAGTACTGACTTTTTTTTTAAGATCAATACACAGAGTGAACGAGACCATAACACCTAAGCTTATTTCAGTGTGGCCCAACTGGGCTTGTAGCTAGGTCAGACACATAGCAAAGCAGCACACTGTCTGAGTGAGCTATTTCATTAGAACAATTTAACTCTTCTTAAGGGAGTCTTGTGAAGTTGACAGGCCCACCTCACAACACATACCAAAAACGAGATTTATGCCCAGGTATTAATGGGGTAAAAACCTGCACTCTAATTCATTTTGATACAGCAGGAACAGAATATCAAAATAAGGAGAGAGAGAGAGAGAGAGCAGGTAGAATGAAGTGAGTCAGGCTTTCTTAAATGTGAAAAGAAGGAAAAGTTAAGTCTTACTAACAGTAATGTAACTTACTAATAGTAATGTTACTGTAACATTAACTTACTAATAGTAATGTTACTGTAACAGTAACTTACTAATAGTAATGTTACTGAAGAGATCATAATTGGTGTTTTCTAGGTCAGGGCCCAGTTGGATAAAAGTTAAGTTCTGGTCTGGAAGAATTTGAGGTATGACTTGGCTGCCCAGATGGAAGTGCTGAGAATCTGTGCCAGGCTAGCCTGAGGGTGTTTCTTCCCTGGGCATGTGCTCTCTGGGTTGGAGAGAACTCTGCCGGAGCCAACCTAAGCTGCTGCTTACTCAGCGACGCAGGAGAGGAACCAGGAACTCTTGTGGCTGAGCGGGAACGCAATGGAATGCTTTTATTGATCAGAAAAGAATCTGCCTTTATACCTTCTGAGATGGAAGTGGCAGGCCAGAAAAAAGGAAATGACTGGGGGGGGGGGTGCGGATCGGAAAAAGAGCGCGAAGGTAGCTTTCATCTAACCAGTGGGGATTAAACCAATGCCCTGCAGGCACGGTGGGTCTCAGACAAAACAATGATTATGTAAATAGACCACAGCAATGCAGGGGGGCTGGCGTAATAACCAACAAATCTGGTTCGATGAAAGTCTAAAGTTTTCATTGAAGATGAGGAATTGAAAATCGTCCGCCTATATATGGTATCTTTCATAGACTAGGACAGTTCATTAAAACTTGGGGGAGAGAACCCCCTGTTTCTACTGAGAGTCTGAGATTCTTATGCTTGACTGTGCTCTGGAAGGAATTCTCTGAGGCCAGAGGCTGGCTCAGCCTAGCACCAGTGTGCTGGGATCCAGACTGGAGCTGCTGGCACAATGGCAGATGACCAAGGGGCCTGCTGTCCTTTAGGAGCCCTGCTAATGGGCTCAGAGCTCCCTTCCCAGGGTCGGTCTTCTGTGCTATGCTGCTCGGTTGCATTGGCAGCCAGGATGAATGCAGGCACTTGGCTCTACATAAGTCTTTGTAACCTCTTCTTAAGCATATTGACTTCCTACCCTAACCCAACTTAGCTGTGTTTCAGGCAATTAGCAGATGGACAGCTCAGCCAAGGGGACAGGGAAGGCCAGCCTTGAAAAGAATGGTTAAATCCAGCTTGAGTTTGCATTGGGAAAATGAGAGGAGCTTATGGTAAATATTATGCCCCCTTTCCCAGGCCAAAATCTTTTAGATGAAATCATTGCCATCAAACAGTCTGATGAAGAATTTCTTGAAACTGCCTGGTTATTTTATTAGAGGGAGAAGCAGCTACTAGCTGCAAAAGACTACCGCTGTTGTACCAGACACACAAGAAGAGATTTTCACCATTGCAAGCTATTTATATACAGCCAACTTCTGTCCTCAGTTCACAGACACACACAACTCCCATTGATATCAATGGAAGCTGCAGACATGTGCTGAGAACAGAATTTGGCCCACTAAGCTGTGAGGCTTGGCATTCTTTGGCTCAGAACTGGATCCCTTAACATATGAATGTGGAGAGGCGAGCTCTTGATTCCCCCCCCCCCTTTTTTTTCCCTTTGTGATCTTGGCTTGAAATACAGAATTAAAACTTGAGAAACTATAGGCATCAACAAGTTCCTTGCATAAAGTAGCATAAACTGTGTGATGGATGTGGAGAAACTTAGACTTTCCAAGTTTCTGGATTTAAATACCTGGCAAAATAGTTTCATGCATGGTTGCCATGGCCCCTAGTTTTCAGGATAACAATTTAGCTTCACATTATGATGTGACTAAAAATCAAAGAAGTCTTGACACATTTTTTTGAACTATTTAAATTCTCTAACATTACAACAAATATTTGAAACCTATCATGAGTCTGTTCTTGGTATTCTCTTTTGAATAAACACTATTTTTATGAAAAAGGGTTGATAAAAATAGTAGGGATCTATCCTGGCATATCTGATGTCAGGGATCAAACCCGGGGCCTGAGATATTTAAGTCCATTATCTACTTAGTCATCTCTAGGCCATTGAATCCTCTATTCTTCCTCAGAAGATTTGACTCTCTCTAGTGATTCTGGGAAAGCTATTAGCTAGGATGCAGTTTGGATTTTGTACTCAGGGTGCCAAGTCTACTTGGACACAAGAATTGATCCAGAGATGGTCATACTAAACTAGGAAAGATTGTGTGTGCAGTTTCAAAGAATATAGGAACACAGGAAAACTGAGATCAACACATAAAAGGAACAAAACTTTTCGCTTTTAGGGGATAGTTTTTTTGTTTTGTTTGTTTGTTTATGCTTTGCCACTTAGAGAAAAGTTAACAAATGGTGGAGCCAGAAAAGTTAACAAATGGTGGAACCAGAGAGGAAAATGGAGCTATTAAGATAAAGGGGGGAGGGGTGCATCTGATAGAGTGCACACATTACAGTGCAATGCATAAAGACCAGATTCAAGTTGCTGGTCCCCACCTGCAAGGAGAAAGCTTCACAAGAGGTTTTCAGGTTTCTCTATCTCCCCCTTCTCACTTAGTTTATTTCTGTCTCTATCAAAAATAAATATTTTGGGGGTCAGGTGGTAGCACAGTGGGTTAAAAGTACATGGCACTGGGAGTCAGACTGTAGCGCAGCGGGTTAAACACATGTGGCACAAAGTGCAAGGACCTGCATAAGGATCCCAGTTCAAGCCCCCAGCTCCCCACCTGCAGGGGAGTCGATTCACAAGTGGTGAAGCAGGTCTGCAGGTGTCTGTCTTTCTCTCCCGCTCTCAGTCTCCCCTCCTCTTTCCATTTCTCTCTGTCCTATCCAACAACAATGGCAAAAGGGAATGAATAAATAAATAAATAAATAAATAAATAAATAAATAAATAAATATTTTTTAAAAAAGAATACATGACACCAAGCACAAGGACCAGCATAAGGATCCCAGTTCGAGCCTCCGGCTCCCCACCTGCAAGGGAGTCACTTCACAGGCGGTGAAGCAGGTCTGCAGGTGTTTATCTTTCTCCCCACCTGCGGGGGTCAGGGGAGGGCAGTCACTTCCCAGGCGGTGAAGCAGGTCTGCAGGTGTCTGTCTTTCTCTCCCCCTCTCTGTCTTCCCCTCCTCTCTCCATTTCTCTCTGTCCTATCCAACAACAATCACATCAATAACAACAACAATAATAACTACAACAACAATAAAAACAACAAGGGCAACAAAAGGGGAAAAAATCAAATTAAAAACTAAATAAGTAAATACATATTTTTTTTAAAAAGCACATTTTGATATCATTTAAGAATTGAATCCATCCATGCCTACTAAATTTCCCAAATATGGAAAGTTAAGCCTTCTTATTCCTGAGATGGTTGGAGTTGAGTTTACATAATATGTAACTTAAAGAAATGTAATCCCAAACTGGCTAATATTTGAAATCAACTCCCCCCCCAATGTATCTTGTATTTCTTGTGAGCACTCACCAGCCCTGTACATACTGAAACTTTTCTAAATAGTAACCTTGGAGGACAACATGTCATCTGCAAATGACTGTAAGTGCTAAGTGCACTAAGAACAAAGGCAAAGCACACATTGTCCCCATGTCTAGGGAAAGAGGAGCAGAGGAGGAGCCTCTTCATAGATTTTTTTTTCTTTTTTCCGAAAGCATCCGGTTGTCTGGGCTCTAGCCCTTCTGACAATATCTGAGTCTACAGTGTTGCCCTGGTAATGGATTTGCCAACATTACCAAATTGTGTCATTCCACTTGACCAACTATCACGACTCCCTCAGATCTCCCAGAACTGACTGGGTGCCATTTTCAGAGATAGTTGGGAACCTAGTCATGATTGTTAGTTATGGAAAGCACTATTTGCAAAGAAGTGAACAAATATAGGCAATAACATGGAATTTCTAGAAATATGGGCAAGTTCAGAGGAAATGGGATATCATCTGTCATTGTGAAGTTATCTTGCCCAGTTTGACCATGAGATAGAAGAATGTGATTCAGCCTTGCTACTCATGAATTGAAAGCAAAGCTTAAGCAAGTAGTTGGTATCTTCATTTAACATAGCAACGAATCCCTGCAAAATTTCTTAGTTTTTTTCTGTGCAGTAGATACGCACCAAGCATCCAGGAAAGATAATAATAAATATTAATTATCCACCTCCTGAGGAATTTAATTGTTGAAGAAATCAGTTGCTTTCAGCATGATCTGATTTCTAGCATTGCTCTCATTATGTGTTATCTCAGCTATACTAACTCATTTTCAAACATTCATCTTAACACTTTTCAGTGATATGAAGGTTACAATATCTCTTGGACACAGAAGTTACACACACACACACACACACACACACAGAAACAGAAATATACTTACAGCTTCACTCCTGCAAGAGAGCTACATACATTTATTTCACTTTAAGGGTAATAAGAGAATTCTTTTCCATTTTAAAGAGTGGAACCGTTTAAAGAGGGCTCGTTAGAATCTATAATAAGCACCTTACATACTCCTTATAGAACTTATAGCCCTATAAAACAACTGAAATAACCCCTGGTTTGCAAAGAGAAAAACAAGGTTTAGAGATGTAAATCAAGTAAGCAAGTGGGTTTAACTCCAAAGCTCATTCTCATAACCTCTATGTAAATTTCAGTTCATTGTTGTATATTTTCTATTTATTTATTTACTTATTTGTAAAATGGAAATATTGGCAAGACCATAGGATAAGAGGGGTACAATTCCATATAATTCCCACCACCAGAGCTCCATATCCAATCTCCTCCCTTGAAAGCTTTCCTAATTTTTGTCCCTCTGGGAGTATGGACCCAGGATCATTATGGGATGCAGAAGGTGGAAGGTCTGGCTTCTGTAATTGCTTCCCTGATGAACATGGGCATTGACAGCTTGATCCATACTCCCAGCCTGTCTCTCTCTTTCCCTAGATGGTTAGGGATCTGAGGAGGTGTCGCTCCAGAATACCTTGGTGGGGTGGCATCATAGTAGCATCTGGAACCTGGTGGCTGAAAAACAGGTAAGATATAAGACAGAACAAATTGTTGACTAATCATGAACTAAAAGACAAGAATACTGCAGAATATATCTATTTTAGATATATTCCAAGGGGTCCATGACCTTGCTAGTTTTTGTCTGAGCTTGACATCTAACATGTGCAAAGTATATATATAAGTGCTGTTAACTGTAAACCCCATAGATTTGATCTGAGGCTCATAGTCAGCATAGGAGCCTATGTGATCCCTGTAGGTCTGATCTGGCATTCTGTGGTCACAGCTAGGAACATTCCAGGTCATGGCTAGGAAAATTTCAGGCTGCACTAATTTCAGAACCCATCATCCTCGGGTGATAGGTAGAGTATGTTATCCAACCTACCTCCGGAGAATGGAACATTACCTACTCCTGTTTATCCACATTGAGAGCAAGGTCTGATGGGGGCCCACAAAGGGGTCCATTATGTTGTTCTTGATGGAGATGACATTGTTGTACATTTTAAGTAAGCCTTGTGGAACAATCTCAGTAGATCCAAAGCCTCTATTTATATAGTTATATACACAGCCACTGTGTTTTTTCTCAGTTCATGTTCCTTTAGTCTGTCCTGGTTTCAATCCTATTATTTTTGACATTCTGAGTTATAAAGGAGTTTAGTACAGGAAGGATAATGGGAGGGAAGAGAAGAGAGAAGCACATAGGTTAAAATTAATTTAGAAATTCAGGCAACTATGAGTCATATTGGTGACATTTCTCTGCCTCCTTAGGGTTGGACCTTTTTTTTTTCTTCAGTGTTGAGTGCCTGTCTGTCCCTCAGTGCTCACATTCTCAACTCTGTTTTCCTTCAAAGACCCGAAGACAGTGACCAGAATTGATCTTTCCTATAGTTAGTCAGCTTGTGTTTCATATCATAAACATTCACTGTGCTCTCCCTCTCCTACTGTTCACTTCACTGTCTTAAGCATGAGTCCCTGTAAATCTCTCTTCTCTACTACCCTAAAATCGTCTTACTAATAAGATGTTTTTTGTGTGTGAATACGTAGCCTGGAAAGAATTTTTCTGCAAAGCATCCTTTCCCTCACATACAGGGGCAGCAATTTTGAAATTTATTTGTGATCGCCAGCCTGAGATGAAGGTAAAGTAAAATTTTCACGTCTTTCTCCTTGTGAACCTTTTTTTGGTTGCTCAGAATCTTGCCCCACAAAAGAGGTTTTTTGATCAGATCTCTTTAATTTGATAATCGTATATCTCCATTAAAAGTAACCAAACAGTTTAATGTTTGTTAGACCAAAGAGTTAGGGTTAAAACGCCTTGTAAGTATAAAGTTTTTCATGAATGTTTATATTATTATATAAACAAGAAAAAATTAACAAAAAACTGCTTTTATTCGTTTGAGGAGGTAGCTGATATTTGCTAGCAAAGGAGAACTGCCGTATAATTAACTGTGTCAAAATGTTTTCTTTGTTCACAGTTAATCTAACTGCAGCTGCTAGGAGGCAGAGTGCATAAATATGACTGTGTACTTTTAATTACAGAAAATGACAAGTGTACGTTGTGACTGGAGACTTGCCTGATATTGTTACAGGCAAAAATGTTGCTCGGAGACTGATTGAATTAATAAGTAGCCTTGTGTTATTTTGGCTTGAAAATTGCATAGATGCTGATAGCTACTAAAATAAAATTAAAATTCAGAATACTAACCAGGCAAAAGGAAATTGTAATAAAATCAGCATAGCATCTATTTTACATTGAACTTCACCAAAAGTAAATAAATAAAAAAAATTATAGTCCATCCTTGGGACTTTGTGTGGAGAAAGAAATGTTTCACATATGTGGATTTTTTCTAGAGAAATCTTGAGGCATTAGATTATTTGCCCCTCTAGTCTATGCAACAAGATATTAATTTTTAAATTGAATTACTATTCAGATTCTGATTTTAAATTTTATTCTGGTTGCTCTTTCATCATGAAGAAACATATTTTATTTTTGTTCTTCTATTTTGATGATGAATAGTTCCCATAAGTGTAAGGATGTATACCTCTGGCCACTGGACTTTACTGCCCTCTAAATGTTTGTCTTTGGGATTCTATTAACTAGCAGCGAATGAACACTTCATTATTTAGCACACTGGTTTTCTTGCCTCTTCTGTCTTTAGTAGCTGTTAGCTAGATTTGGTCTCAAGACATGTTTTCTCTTCTTTGTAGCCCTATGTGAGATGTTTAACCTTTCTGAAAATCACTTCATTCTTCTCTAGGATGTAAAAGAAAAACTAGTGTTGGAATCTAAATTACAGTGATCACAAAATAAAGTTAAAATACTAGGGAAAGAGAGAGATAGTCTGGAAGTAGGTATTGACCTGCCAATGCCCATGTCCAGTGGAGAAATAATTACAGAAGCCAGACCTTCCACCTTCTGCACCCCATAATGACCCTGGGTCCATACTCCCAGAGGGTTAAAAAATAGGAGAGCTATCAGGGGAGGGGAGGGGATACAGAGTTCTGGTGGTGGGAATTGTGTGGAGTTGTACCCTCTTTTCCTATGGTTTTGTCAGTGTTTCCTCTTTATAAATTAATTTTTTTTTAAAAAAGTTAATGTGTAACCTTCTGTTTCTGTCTCTAATAATTGGATTTAAAAAAAAATAATCTCCTTTATTCTTGCATATCTTTACTGGAATATTTAATACTAGAGATAGGAGCTGTGGCTTAGTTAGAGAGATGGAGTCAGGGTCATGGTCAGGGCTGTGGATAAGTGCTGTTTATAGCTTGCTTGTTGCTTCCAGTCTACTGTGTATCCCTCTACTTGGTCACTGTCGAGGTGACCATCATATTGGTGACAGCAGTGTGGTGCCGTGCAAGTGGTGTGAACACTGGCCCAGTACCGAGTCTGAACAGGTTCTGCTGTCTCAGGTAATTCACTAGGAGCAGACAGCCTGTTGCCTTTGTTCTCTTAGTAACTCCACTGCAGAAAGCACTAGTAATAGAACACGTTAGTTGAAATTGTCTCTCAATCTCTAATTACTGCATGCCAACATATTCTGACTGGTTCTGTCAACTATTGATGGCTGTGGATGATTGTTTTAGATAGTGCTCGAGTGAATTCTTCTATACAGCCTGCCTTTACTTTCTTGCATTATGTGTGCAGTAACTTATTTGATTCAGTATAACAACTGGTTTTAATGAAATAGAAATGGGTGATAAAAGTACATTTTCAAGTCAGCATTTGTTCATAAGGATTGGTGGCTGTGAAGATTAAGTGGAGGGTCGAGTGGGTGCACCCAGTTAAGCACACATGTTACCATGCACAAGAATCCTGGTTCAAGACCCCAGTCTCCACCTGTAAGGGGGGAAGTTTCATGAGTGGTGAATCAGGTCTGCAGGTGTCTGTCTCTCTCTGCTCTCTTTTTCTGCCTCCACCAGTCTCAATTTCTCTGTCCTGTCAAATAAAGAAATAAAAAGAAAGAAAAAACTTTAAAAAAATTAACAAGTGTATTATGATACCTACTATAAAAAATAAATCAATAGGGGACAGGTGATGGCACATGTGGTTGGAAGCACGTTACAATGCTCAAGGATCTGGGTTCAAGCCCCCAGTTCCCACCTGCAGGGGAGAGGCTTCACAAGTGGTGAAGAAGTGCTTTAGATACTCTTTCTTTTTCTCTCTCTCTCCCCTCTTCTATTAAGTTTCTCTCAGTCTCTCTCCAACAAATGAATTGATAAAATAAAATATTTTTTAAAAATAAATCAATCAGTGTAAGTGGAACCATCATGGTAGCTATCAAAGGATGGACTCTCTTTTTTATTATTAATATCTTGTTGTTGTTGTTACCTTTTCTGTTGTATAATATTCTCACAGGAGTGAAGTGTTATCTCATTGTTGTCTTTATTTGCATTTCTCTGATAATCAATGACTTGGAGCATTTACTCATATGTTTGCTGGCTTTTTGGATTTCTTCTGTTGTGAATATTCTGCTGATATCCTCTCCCCCTTTTTGGATGGGATCTTTGGTTTTCTTGCTGCTCAGTTTGGTGACCTCTGTATATATTCTGGATATTAAAAAAAATGAAGGTATTTTTAGTCACTAGATTTTATAATTATATATATATATATATATATATATATATATATATATATATATATATCCTCCAGGGTTATTGTTTGGGCTTAGTGCCTGCACTATGAATCCACTGCTCCTAGAGGCCATTTTCCCAGTTTTGTTGCCCTTGTTGTTATTATTATTGTTAACATTGCTGTTGATGTTGTTGGATAGGACAAAGAGAAATCAAGAGAGATGGGGAAGACAGAGAGGGGTAGAGAAAGATAGACACTTGCAGACCTGTTTCACTGCTTGTGAAGCATCCCCCCTCCATGTGGGGAGCCAGGGCTCGACTGGGATCCTTAAGCCAATCTTGCGCTTAACCTGCTGCACTACCGCCTGGACCCCCTTCTTCATATATTTTAACCTGTAGTATATTGCTATGTTAAAATGTATACCACTGGGTGTCAGGCAGTAGTGCAGCGGGTTAAGCGCACGTGGTGCAAAGGCAAGAACCTGCATAAGGATCCTGGTTGAGACCTCAGCTCCCCACCTGCAGGGAGGTTGCTTCACAGGTGGTGAAGTAGGTCTGCTGGTGTCTATCTTTCTCTCCTCCTCTCTGCCTTCCCCTCCTCTCCCATTTATTTCTGTCCTATCCAACAACGACGACATCAGTAACAACAACAACAATAACAACAACAATAAAACAAGGGCAACAAAAGGGAAAAAATGTATAACACTACAGGAGGCTGTATGGTAAATATTCAGCAAATAAGTCAAACAAAATTCACTTCAGAACTCACAACAGGAGAGAGTGTTACTTCTTTGGTCAATGTTCATTGATAAAGTATTCTATTTAATGACCTTTGAAATACAGGGGCATATTCTGATCTATCCAATCAATAGATTGACTCTTCAGCAATGCATCTGGTTTTGTCTAAGGACACAAATGGTTAAATGAATGAATGAGTTTCAAAATTAAGCTAGGTTGGGTGTCTGGCAGAAGAAAAAAAAGAAAAAAAAACCAGAGGTTTTGGTCACTTGTGGTTGCTGTGCTGTTATAATATGCTGTATAGTCCACAATGTTCAATATTAAATCAAACATCTGTGTGTAAGAAAACAGCATTCCCAGGGGGGTCGGGTGGGCAGTGGGTTAAACGCATGTGGCGCAAAGCGCAAGGACCGGAGTAAAGGATCCCGGTTTGAGCCCCCGGCTCCCCACCTGCAGGGGAGTCGCTTCACAGGCAGTGAAGCAGGTTTGCAGGTGTCTATCTTTCTCTCCCCCTGTCTGTCTTCCTCTCCTCTCTCCATTTCTCTCTGTCCTAGCCAACAATGAACAACATCAACAATGGTAATAGTAATAACCACAACGAGGCTACAACAACAAGGGCAACAAAAGGGGGAAAAATGGCCTCCAGGAGCGGTGGATTCATGGTGCAGGCACCGAGCCCAGCAATACCCCTGGAGGAAGAAAAATAAAAGATAAGAAAGAAAACAGCATCCCCTTTCATCACCCTGCTTTCATATGCCAAACTCCTCTGAACAATATAACCTGTAAGCACCAACTGTCCCAGGAACCTGTTAATCAGGGCTTTTCAATGTTAATCATTATTCTTAGAATACAAATTCCCATTATATCCTATTCCTGGAAAAGGAATAAAATATTCCTGGAAATCGCTGAGGACTTTGAATTCATTAAGATCTCTGAAACCACCAGCAGATACTGAGAAAAATAATGCAAGCTGCAGTATAACCTCCATTAGATAGTAAATACGAATTGGGGAATGAGTCATGTACATCTTCTGACCTTGTGTATAAAACTGGACTTTGTACAAAAGTGTCATATTTACTTTTCTTTGCTTTATACATGCAATATAATTCCAGTATAAAAATCATTTATTTGCAAACATTTCTAGATATATTTTATCTACATGTTTTCTTGTGCTGAATGTACCTTAAATATATCAGGTCTTTAGACAGCAAATAGAAAACATGTGATATTTACAGAGCATTTTCTCAGGCTAATGAAGTATCTCATTATCACATGCCCTTTCTTCTTCATATTTTATAAAGTTTTAGGGCTTATTAGAAAATGAAATGCGAACTAGAAACTAAAGTCAATAAAATAGGAACCCAAACAACAAAATGAATGATCTGCTTATCCAGAAGTGTCTCAAACTATAATATAAAGTCTAGTCTAAAAAAAAAAGGGAATTGGAGCTCCAGGACACAAGAGAGAGGCAGGCTGGGAATATGGATTGACCAGTCAACGCCCATGTTCAGTGGGGAAGCAATTACAGAAGCCAGACCTCACACCTTCTGCATCCCACAAGGACCTTGGGTCCATACTCCCAGAGGGTTAAAGAATAGGAAAGCTATCAAGGGAGGGGATGGGATACAGAGTTTTGGTGGTGGGAATTGTGTGGAGTTGTACCCTCTTATCCTATGGTTTTGTCAGTGTTTCCTTTTTATAAATAAAATTTAAAAAAAAAGGAAAGAAAAGGAATTGTTGCATGTGTGTTCAACAGGTATTGATCTGTTAGATGAATCTTTAAAAATGCAAATCTGGCATCTATCTCTATCATTAAACTAAAATATTTAAATACATATCTGAATTCTCTTTATTGTAGACAAAAACATATAGAAATGTCTAATTCCAAATTTGAGTAGCCAAGTTTATTTATCAAAATGTTCTCAGCTGAAAAATTTAAAGCATTTTATATACATATATATATAATATATATTCAAAAGTGATTATTCTCAGTAATCTTGGAATACTTTGCAAAATATAATCTATGAGACTTACAAAGAAGAATAACTATTAATTTAAGATGATGGAGAATTTATTTCTGAGCTGACCTTGAATATGTTTAGGGAGGAAAATTAGCACTTTCTTTAAAAAATAAATCAGAGCTAAGTCTCTGTATGGAATAAAGTTTGAAATGAATATGGAATGAAGGTAAATATTTAGGAGACTAATCCTGTGAGCTTCCCTGATATCTTAGTTTTCAAGACTTTGAAACTATCTTCTCCAGGGACAAAAGAAAGTAATTACCTCTCCTCCACATGGTGTTTAATCATGCTCTATTTTTCGAAGAACAGCTGTGCAATACTGGCTATGCTACAAGTTAAACATACCTCCTTCAACTTGCCTAGATTTAAAAGATAATGACTATGTTGGATGACAGGATCTCAATTCGGAAAGATTTTAGTAGGCCAGAGCTACAAACTGAACAGGAGATAAAAGTTGTCAAGGATAAAATGTAAAATCTTCTCCTCATCCTTCAAAACACCAAGTGAGCAAGCATAGGCTCAGGGAAATATGGCTTACTAGAAACAGAATAGGAAGAGTCTATTTAAAATCACAAAGTTGAGTTTATTTGACAAGAAGCAAAATATGGGTCCATGGTGCAATCTGAGTAACAACAACAAAAATGTATGTGACTCATCCACTAGAAGTAATAACAGTTATTGTCTAAGATATAAGGGTGACACAAAGAAAAAATGATTTTGGAGGACTTATGACTGCAATAAAGGCCACCTTTGTTCATCTAAACTTACTTCAGATTGGTCTGTTCGGACCATGTTCACTGTAATTAAAATTCCAAGTGTTCCTCTTATGGCAGAATTGAAACTTGGAGGCATCAGTATGCCATGCATATGAAAGTGTTAGTATATGCATGACATATAAATCAGCGAAACAAGGTGCAGCTAAAATGAGATTGTGTTGGAGGGATATCTATTTAATGTCTTAACACTGTTAAACCTACCTTAACTTCAAATTTTCTGGCAAACAGTGATAATTGACCTTTGTACAAGGTAGAAGAGAAACGTGATCTACATAAAATAGCAATACAGTACGGGAAGATGGCATAGTCTGGAGCATGAAGAATACAAAATGACATATTTGCTAGGAGATAAAATAAAAATGGAAACACACATAAAAGAGAAAGGTTATTAGTACTTATATTCCTTATTACTGAATCGGTACATTTCCCAGGTGGGGGGAAAAAGTTTTCTTGGCTTTTGCCTCTGCAAATAAATCACTGTAGTAAAAACTCTCAAAGGAATGTCAGGTGGGTTTTCTGGAAATATTTACCATAATTGATTTCTGTGACTTTCTAAATGCTTTAGTCCAAAGCGTCATTTATTATCTTTCTGTCTACTTCATTGTAACTGCAAAGTTTGCTGTTGCTGTGACTTGACAGGTCAAAGCAGTACTGTGACAAAAGCCCCTGTGTTAGAAGGGAAAGAGCATGTTCCACACAGCAGCCTGGCAATCTAGTTCTCAGCTGTAATTAAACTCATAGGGGAGTTATCCTTGTTTGACAGGGAAGGGGGTGGGATGATTTGCAGAGCTTCTTAAGTCTTAGCAGTAGTACAGGACACCTGTCCCCAAACTTGCCCTCAGTTATCAATGTCTGTATACATTTGACTGAATAAGAAAAGATCAAAGTGTTTTGTTCTGTAGCAGAGTGCTACATATTTATTTTTAAAAATATGTATTCACTTATCTGTTAGATAGAGGCAGGAAGAAAGTGAGAGGGGAAGGGAAGATAGAGCTGGAGACACCTGCAGCACTGCTTTATTATTCAAGAAGCTTTCCCGCTGTAGGTAGGAATCGGGGCTCCAATGCCTCTCCTTAGGCATTGTAACTTGGTTGCTCAACTACGTGCACCACCACCTGTCCCCTATATTTATTTTTTTTCTTTTGCCTCCATAGTTATCACTGGGGCTTAATGCCAGCATTATGAATCCACTGCTTCTGGTGACCATTTTTCCCTTTAACTTTTTCTGTTTGATTCAATATCTAAAGAGAAATGGGCAGAGGTTAGAGAGAGGGGTGTGGGCATAGACACCTACAGACCTGCTTCACCACTTGTGAAGTGTCCACACTGCAGGTGGGGTGTAGTGTCTTAAACCTGGGTCCTTGTGCATAGTACTATGTGTGCTTAACCAGGTGCACCACTGCACGACCCCTATATGTTTGTTTGTTTGTTTTAAAAAAACCTTATTTATTTTCATGACAGAGAGAGACACACACACCAAAGCACTGCTCAACTCTGGCATAATGTGGTATTAGATATCGAACCTGCAGTGGTAGGAAACAAAATCAATAATGCATACTGTGTTTTGTTATTTCCCTTTTATTACAGGCTATGGAAAACTGCCAGTGAACACTAGGTTTATTTAATCCCTTAATACAATTTGAAATTAGAAATACTTTTATAATACAGACCCCAGTTCTGTTTTCCTGAATTTTTTATAATGATAGAAAATTTACTCTGGAGTGTTCTTTGGATGTATATTTCTTTCTTCCAGAGCACAGCTTAGCTCTGTCTTACATTGGTGCTGGGGATTAAACCTGGGGCATGGAGGCCTCAGGTATTTGTGTCTCTTTGCATAACTGTTATGCTGTCTCCTTTGTCCTGGATGTATAAAATATGCTAATGCATCTGAAATATCCTGTTAAAAAGAAGTAGTGGAGTCGGACAATGGACAGGCTCTGCTTCTCCACTACAACAACAGAGAAGTTTCTCTTCAGTCCCTGTGAGCTTGAAAAAAGAAGTCTGTGGCATCAGAAAGGGGGATCCAGAATTTGAAGAGGGGTCAGTGTGCTGGCATTCTGGCTACTAGAGGGCTGGGAAGGACTAAATGACAATATCTAAATATGTAAGGAACAGTTGTTAATTCTAGATGGTCATTTATTAGACACTGGGCAAATTTCTTACAAGCACAGTTCCTACCTTCAGGTACTTCTTATTCAATTAATAGAGTATGCAAGACTACACACCAGTTCATCTGAAGATGCCTTCAGGAATTGAAGTACCAAACCAACCTTGTATAAAATAATACAAGAAAACATAGAGGAAATAAGGAACATTCTCAAAGGGAAGTCATAGTCATTAAGTAACAATTATCACATGAAATTTATACGTAATACTTGGTTTTGTTTCTCTTGTGATGATTTCATGTGTCATCCCCTAAGGATACTTTACATCTGGCCAGGAAGTTATTAATCCATTTTTGCATAGGAAAACACAGAGCCTAATGGTTATGCAAAAAGACTTTCTTGCCTGAGGCTCTGAGGCTTTAGGTTCAATCACCAGCAACACCATAAACCAGAGTTGAGGAGTGTTCTGGTCTTTCTCTGTGTGTACCTTTCTCTCTGCCTCTGATTAAAATAAATAAAAATATTTTTTTAAAAATGAAGGAAAGAAAGAAAAACATAAAACACATACTATGACTTCTCCAAGCCAAATATGTTGGGTTCCTCTTTCATAGCCTATTTTTTTTTTTTTTTTGCCTCCAGGGTTGTCGCTGGGACTCAGTGCCTGTGCTACAGATCCACTGCTCCTGGAGGCCATTTTTTTCCCATTTTGTTGCCCTTGTTATTGTTATTGTCGCCACTGGTGTTGTTGTTGGATAGGACAGAGAGAAATCGAGAGAGGAGGGGAGACAGAGAGGGGGACACAAAGAGAGACATCTGCAGACCTGCTTCACCTCTGTGAAGCAACCCCCCTGCGGGTGGGGAGCTATGGGCTCAAACCAGGGACTCAAATCAGGATCTTTATGCTGGTCCTTGCATTTTGCACCATCTTTGCTTAACCCACTGCGCTACCACCTGACCCCCTAGCCTGATTTTTACTGAGAAGATTGTCATGTTTTTGTTTTAATTTTTCTTAGATTACAGAATGTCATTTATGGGGTCAGGTGGTAGCACACCTGGTTGAGTGGATGTATTACAGTGTGCAAAGACCCAGGTTCTGGCCCCCAGTCCCCAGCGGGAAAAGCCTTGCAAATGGTAAAGCAGTGTTGGCAAGTGTCTCACTGTTTCTCTCCCTCTCTATCACCCCCTTCCCTCTGGATTTCTGACTGTCTCTATCCAATTAATAAATAAAGATAATTTTAAAAAAATAGAATGGCATTTCATATATAATGTTCCAACAAAGTGAAAGAGAAAATTAAAGTGACTATTAAACTCTATGGGAAAATTCTGAGTCATGATGTTTCCCTTCAGCTTGGAAACATTTAAATATCAACTTTTTTTTAAGATTTTTTTTAATATTTATTTTTCCCTTTTGTTGTCCTTGTTTTTTATTGTTGTAGTTTTATTATTGTTGTTAATGTCGTTGTTGGATAGGACAGAGAGAAATGGAGAAAGGAGGGGAAGACAGAGAGGGGGAGAGAAAGATAGATACCTGCAGACCTGCTTCACCGCTTGTGAAGCGACTCCCCTGCAGTTGGGGAGCCGGGGACTCAAACCGGGATCCTTCCACCTGTCCTTGCACTTTGCGCCACCTGCACTTAACCGGCTGCGCTACTGTCCAACTCCCAAATATCAACTTTTTATACAAGGAAGTTTGAATGTCTCTTGAAAAGCACACATGAATGTCAGAACTCTCATTTTTATTTTTTTACCATAATTTTCTGTTTTTTTTTTTTTTTGGTTTTTTAATCATTATTTATTTGATAGAGACAGTCAGAAATTGAGAGGAAAGGGGAGATAGAGAAAAGGAAACAGAGAGATACCTGCAGCATTGTTTCACCACTTGTGAAGCTTTCCCCATGCAGGTGGGGACCATGGGCTCAAACCTGGGTCCTTGTGTACTGTAAATGTGCACTCAACCAGGTGCACCACCACCTGGCCCCTCTCATTTTTCTTAATATGTTAAAAAATACTTTAAAACATCTGTAGTTTCATTTCAATGAAGATTTTAGACACTGGTATACATAAAACATGTGTATTATATACTCAATATAGATTCTAATCTATATTGATACTTAAAGAATAAAAATTAAGTCTGCAAACTGAAGCCTTTCCTTTTCTACATGTTGTTCTGGCCTGAGGGATGTGTGTGTGTGTGTGTGTGTGTGTGTGTGTGTGTGTGTGTGTGTGTGTGTATTGGTTATAATTAGCTTCTGTGACCAATAAGTTGGTTAGGAGATGATAAAAACTTACAAATGTCAAAACTACATCAGGTATCAAATTATAACATTCATTAAAATTAAAAACATTTGAATATATTGATTAACTACATGTATTTAAGCTCAGCAGACTTTGCATTTAAAATCAAGGTGATCAGAAATAGTGAAAGATTACTCTTTAATGATAAAATATAATGGAGGTAATGATAAAGTTAGTCTAAAGTAACAAAAAGACACCATCACTATAATCTGGGGAAGGAAGTAGTTATGTTTCATTTTTTCAAAATAGCACAAAGTCATCACAGCTAAATTCAGTCAGTAGGCTATTTTCCTTTTTTAATAAATTTAGTTTTTTCCCCTTTTGTTGCCCTTGCTTTTGATTGTTGTAGTTATTATTGTTGTTTTTATTGATGTCTTTGTTGTTGGATAGGACAGATAGAAATGGAGAGAGGAGGGGGAGAGAAAGACATCAGCAGACCTGCTTTACCACTTGTGAAGCAACTCCCCTGCAGGTGGGGGAGCCAGGGGCTCGAACCGGGATCCTTTACACTGGTCCTTGCGCTTTGTGCCACATGCACGTAGGTTATTTTCCAACTATCCACTAAACACAGAGCAATATTCTAGACTCCTCAGGTGTACAGATATATAAACCTTTGGTAAGATTTATTAGTAAATATTCATGAGTCAGGAATCTAATTATACTAATTATGCTGCAACAAAGCACTAAGTAGATGGTACAGACTAACAGTCTACAAGTGACTGAGGAAAACCTTATATAGAAGAAAGGAATTTAGAAATTATACAAGTCTGGCAGTTTGAAAGCAAGAAAATATGCCACAGTAGTGTGAGCAAAATTGCGGGATGCTAGGTTAGAGTCTTGAGACAAAAATATAGTGATGTGACTGATAGAGTCACATTGGTGGCCTTATCCTTTTCATTTGAAGCCTTGTGAGCTATTTTATAAGGGACTTTATTGGTTGTTTTGACTGTCTGTCCCATAAGCCATTTCACTGCTTTGTAATTGAAGTGCAGTAGCTTCTACTGATAAAACAATAATGAGTAGACCTGGTTAACAGTGTCTTGTGATTTTTCAATGCCACAATAAATTGAAAAGTTCTAAGTTAATAATTACAGTTTGCTCCCCACCCTGCTCCACTCCCAACTCCAAAGTCACATATACAATTGTATACTTAATATATCACTTGGATGTCTAATAGGCATTTCAAGTTTAACACACTCCATACTGGCTTTCTCATACTCTCTTACCAGGCCAACTGTTATTTTGCTGTCTTCCCACCTCTGGAGCAATTCCATTTTCCAAGTTGGCTAAGTCAGACTTTTAGATCATCCTTCAATACCTTCCATTCTCCCTTACCTCCCCCCACATGTAAAATGGCCAGGAAAAGCCCTCCAAGAAGACAGCATCAGAGTTAATAGCAGCATGTGCCAAGGGATTGTTACTGGGTAGAGAGAAGGTGCAACGGGGCCATTCTAGACAAAGAGAAGGTGCTGGGTAATTCTTTAAGAAGCAATGGAACAACAAGGGAAAGCCAAAGGCTGTGGTTCTAAGAGAACAACTCAGACAGCAGGAACACCAGAAATCAGGAAGGTCAGAGGGGTCCAGATCAAGAAGAGTCAAGAAGCCTTAAATGATTTACCTTTGAATGAGAAGTGATTGATTGACTCCATGAGAAAAGCAAGTCATCTCAAGCCCAGAAAGGGAGGAAAAGGAGGCATTGTCCTGGGAAGAGCAGAGCTATGGCTCTAGCAGTGGTGGACTAGGATCTGAAAAGGGCAAAGGTTCCAGCATGGTGGTGATGTTCAATAATTCCCACAGGGTCTAGACAATGTTCTGTCTATCTTATCTCATTCTTAGTGGGATTGGACAATCTGCTCTTCCCAGGACAGTAATGCTGCCTCCTTGGAGGGCCTTTCCTGGCCATTTTATGTGGCAGTTGCATTTTACCTTTTCCTCATCATTTTACAACACTTTTCTAGTACCTGAAAAGCTATGTGATTTATTTATTGTCTTGTGGTTCTTGACAATATTTTTTTTGCCAGTATCTAGGTATAAATGAAACACTTTGGTAACAAATGAATGTCAAGTGTATTTATTTTTGTGATAGAGACAGAGAGAATGAGAGAGACCATAGCACCCAGACTTCCTTCAATGTGGTGAGAGCCTGGCTGGAACATGGATTGTGCACATGGCAAAGCAACACATGATCCAAGTGAGCTATTTCACTGATCCAATGTAAGATTTATTGAGCAGTCCTAGATTAACCCTCTAGATAAATTTCTCCAAAATGTTGACCTTCTCCCCATTGTATTTGTTTTTTTTTTCTTTTTTGGTTTTCTAAAATGTCTGTTATCAGCTTCTTTTTAAAAATTTTTATTTATAATAAAAATTTTATTTATAAAATGAAAATATTGACAAGACTATAGAATTAAGAGGGGTACATTTCCACATAATTCCCACCACCAGAACTCCATATCCCATCTCCTCCCCTGATAGCTTTCCTATTCTATTTTTTTAAATAAGCTTTCCTATTCTTTAACCCTCTGGGAGTATGGACCCAGGGTCGCTATGGGGTGCAGGTGGAAGGTCTGCTTCTGTAATTGCTTCCCTGCTGAACATGAGCATTGGCAGCCTGTCTCTCTTTCCCTAATGGGGCAGGGACCTGGGGAGGTGGAGCTCCAAGACTATTTGTTTTATTCAAATGTGCCTTCCTGCTGGTAGCAAGGAGATTCCTCTGCATTGTGAAAGAAATTTTTGTAGATTTATTAGTGTAAACCTTTCAAATAGAGTGTTGAAATCCTCATGATTTAGTTAAACAATCCATCCTTCTTTGTAAAGATTCCTAAATTAAATATTTACTTGCAGTTACTACATTATAAATTTGATACCATACAGAGATAATAAGCTTTGTGTAAAATTAGTTCATGTTTTTTTCCCTTAATAACTTACTGATTATAACTACTTTTAGAATTAAAACAGATTTCCGCTACTTATGGAATTAAAACAGATTTCCGCACCCTAAAATTTTCTTCTATATATGTTGTAGTATAACCTTTAATAATAACCTTTAAGAATCTGAGAAATTCTGGGTGGAGGTAGATAGCATAATGGTTATGCTAAGAGACTCTCATGCCTGAGGCTCTAGAAGTCCCAGGTTCAATCCCCAGCAGCACCATAAACCACAGCTCTGGTGTTTCTCTCTGTGTCTTTCTCTGCATCTCTCTCAAAAATAAAATAATTAAAATACTTTTAAAAAAGAATTTGAAAAATTTGAAAAATTTAAAGCTGGTGCATATGAGATACTTGATGAAAAAATAACTTTACTTCTTCTTCTTCTCGCATTTGCCCTTCTTCCGTAGCCAGTCAACAGCTTCAGGTTGAGCCTGATGTAAAGTTTTGAGACCTCCTTTGAATCTGGAGAGGTGGCAGTCATTGACTATGTGGGTCATAGTCTGTCTGTAGCCACAGGGGCACTTTACTTCCTCTTCAGAAATCAGTACGGGGCAGTGGTGTACCTGGTAGAGTGCACACATTGCCATGCACAGCTCCCACTTCTCACCTGCAGGGAGACAGTTTCATAAGAGTTGAAGCAGGTCTGCAGGTGTCGGTCTTTCTCTTCATCTCTGTCTCCCTATACCCTCTCAATTTCTTTTTTTTTTCTTTTTTTCTTTTTTTCTTTTTTATTTAAGAAAGGATTAATTAACAAAACCATAGGGTAGGAGGGGTACAATTCCATACAATTCCCACCACCCAATCTCCATATCCCACCCACTCCCCTGATAGCTTTCCCATTCTCTATCCCTCTGGGAACATGGACCCAGGGTCATTGTGGGTTGCAGAAAGTAGAAGGTCTGGCTTCTATAATTGCTTCCCCGCTGAACATGGGCGTTGACTGGTTGGTCCATACTCCCAGTCTGCCTCTCTCTTTCCCTAGTAGGGTGGGTCTCTGGGGAAGCGGAGCTCCAGGACACATTGGTAGGGTCTTCAGTCCAGGGAAGCCTGGCTGGCATCCTGATGACATCTGGAACCTGGTGACTGAAAAGAGAGTTAACATACGAAGCCAAACAAATTGTTGAGCAATCATGGACCCAAAGCTTGGAATAGTGGAGAGGGAGTGTTAGGGGGATACTCACTGCAAACTCTAGTGTACTTCTGCTTTCAGGTATATATTTTGCAGTAGTTTATGGATACATGTGAACATATGCTCTCTCTCACAGAAACTGGTGTATATCTAGGTTTTGGGACTTTGTTAGAAAGTGAACCACCTGAGATGGAATTAGAGTATACTATGAAAGGAAAGGTCTCACCCGAGTAATGAAGCTGAAGGGTTGTCATTCCACACGTGAAGTCTCTGGACACAGTCTGAAGTGAAGCATGTTGAGGTGGCAATCGTTGTGTTGGTTAGGTTGTGATTGGCAGATGCAATATTATTTGATATGGATTGGGAGAGGCATACGGGAAAGTGGGCCTTATCCAAGGGTTCCAGGACTGGGGGAAGTAGAGGCTCTATAGTGGAGATGTGAAGTTCCTGCTGTCTTAGGGTTCAAAAAGACAATCAATAGTTAATGTTATCATCACATTGTTTGGTAATTGGGTTAACTTTGAAAAGTCCTTTTGTTAGGGTTTGCTGTACAGTACCCAGTATCTTGTATATAGCTGTGCTATTGGTTGCTTCTGATCTACTTGGTCTAGGCTTTTGAGAGAGTCTGCATATCAATTACACAGCCTATATATTAAAAAGATTCAGTTTGTCTTTTGAGAAACTTTGAGACATACAATTGATTTTCCCCCTCTTGTATTAATTAACTAGTGATTTATATGACTACATTTTACTAAGAGTGTACATAAATACCATTCCCACCACCAAAAGACTGTGACCCATCCCTCCCACCCACTCCCACCCCCCACTGGCCCAGGAAGCTGCATGTCTACCCCTCACCACAGGGTTTCTACTTTGATGCCCTATTTACAATTTGGTCAGGTCATGCTTTTAGTTTCCCTTTCAGATCTTCTTACTCAACTTCTGTTGATGAGTGGGATCATCCCATACTCATCTTTATCTTTCTGACTTAGCTCACTTCACATAATTCCTTCTAGCTCTGTCCAAGATGGGTCAGAGAAGGTGGGTTCATTGTTCTTGATAGCTGCATAGTATTCCATTGTGTATATATACCACAGCTTTCTCAGCCACTCATCTGTTGTTGGGCACCTGGGTTGCTTCCAGGTTTTAGCTATTTTGAATTGTGCTGTTATGAACATAGGAGTACACACCTCTTTTTGGTTGGGTGTTATGGAGTCCTTGGGGTATAACCCCAGGAGAGGAATTACTGGATCATATGGAAGGTCCATATGTCTAGCCTTCTGAGAGTTTTTCAGACTGCTCTCCACAGAGGCTGGACCAATTTACATTCCCACCAGCAATGTAAAAGGGTTCCTCTGTCCCCACAACCTCTCCAGCATTTGTTGCTGCTGTCCTTTTTGATGTATGCTATTCTTACAGGAGTGAGGTGGTATCTTAGTGTTGTCTTAATTTGCATTTCTCTGACAATCAGTGACCTAGAGCAGTTTTTCATATGTTTGTTAGCCTTTTGGATCTCCACCCTCTCAATTTCTATCTGTTCTATCTAATAAAAAAGGAGAATGGGGGAAGGAAAGAATGGGAGAAAACGGAAAAACAGCCACCTGGATTACTGGATCCATTATGTGGGCACTAAGCCCCAGTGAAAACCCTGGTGACAGGGGCCGGGTGGTGGTGTACCTGGTTAAGCGCACACATGTTATAGTACACAAAGACCCGTGTTCCAACCCTCAGTCCCCACCTGCAGGAGGAAAGCTTTGTGAGTGGTGAAGCAGGGCTACAGATGTCTGTCTATCTCTTTCCCTCTCTATATCCCTCTTCCCTCTTGATTTCTGGCTTTCTCTATCCAATTAATAAAGATAATAAAAATAAAAGCCTGATGACAAAAAAGTATATATGTTATTTCAGATTTTGTGACATGTTTTAGTCGCATTTATTTAAGTAAATGTCTCTGTATACATTTAAGGTCTTGACAAAGACTAATACATGTATCTGAAGTATTTTAAGAAAAACTGAATGTTTTGCCCAGTTGCTCTAACTACCTGAAATTCTAGCCCTTTTAATGTCTGAACCCATCAGTTGTTCTATTAAAAAAGTAGTAAATACCTTGGAACTGCATGGCTTCAGACCCCCACCCCACTAGGGAAAGATAGAAACAGGCTGGGGGTATGGATTGATCTGCCAACACCCAGTTCAAGCCCCCAGTCCCGCCTGCAGGGGAAAAGCTTTGCAAGTGGTGAGGCAGTGCCTCAGGTCTCTCTCTCTCTCTCTTTCTTTTTGCCTTCCCTTTCCTCTTGATTTCTGGCTATCTCTGTCAAATAAATAAATACATAAATACATATATTTAAAAAATATTGCCTACATTTCAAAGCTTTTGGGTGTTGGGAGCAGACTGTGAGAAAGGTATACAAGTTTTCTCTGCAGGCTTGTGCATTACTTCTGAACTAATAGTAAAGGTAAACTAGTTATTGATTATTTTTATTATTTTTTATTTAAGAAAGGATTAATTAGTTATTGATTTTGAAATATGATAGAAATACTTTTCCTCTATAATGTAATCCAAGAAATAGACTTTTATTGGTGACCTTAATTTTCATAGGCAGTGTTGCAAAGAACATCATTTTGTGCTGGAGCCAGGCTAATATTGATGCAGGTGGACCATCTATATTTGTCAGCTGATTAATTAGAGTTGGTTCTGAGTCAGTTAATGACATGACTGACAGGAGGGCAAATTGGAGTGTAAGTTTATGGGACAGGCAGCAATTAGTCTCTCCAGATGTTTTACATGGGATCTAGTTAAAATACATGGGAAATTTAAAGCAGAAGTAATTATAGTACCTGTGAGAATCTGTTACCATATTCATATCCATATCTACAGTAATAAATAATGTGGGCACAGGGGCTTGCTGGAAACACACGTAATTATGGAGCAACAAAGTGGAATATAGGCTTTATAGCCTTGGACTGCTAAATGTCTGCTTAGGGATGGTACATTGTCCTGTGAGAAACACACAGTAGGCTGGAGTCAAAAGTCATTTGGGTGCTGGAACTACCACTAAATTGAGGCCCCTGAGAGCAGGTCCTCTTGAGTTGTTTTGTACTGGTTCATACTTAAGGTCTGTGGAGAGGCAGGTTTTAGAAGTGAACATTGAAAGATCTCTAAAGTTTTCTGGTCAAATTTCTCTCTCTCTCTCTCTCTCTCTCTCTCTCTCTCTCTCTCTCTTTGCCTCCAAGGTTATCACTGGGGCTCCATGCCTGCACTACCAATCCACTGCTCCTGGAGGCCATTTTTCCCATTTTATTGTCCTTGTTGTTGCTATTATTGTTGTTGTTGTTGTTATTGCCAGATAGAACAGAGAGAAGTCAAGAGAGAAGGGGAAGATAGAGGGGGAAAGAAAGACAGACACCTGCAGACCAATTTTTAATATGTTCTCAATTTCACAGCTATCTTTTCATTCCTTCCCCCTTCCAGCCACTCTACTGGTTCTTGATTATAATTTATTATTAGATTATTCTAGATCTATTTTCAAATATGTATTTGATTTTATTTAAACCATAGAGACAGAGAAAGACCAGAATATTGCTTAACTCTGGTTTACAGTGGTGCAGGAGATTGAACCTGGGACTTTGATGCCTCAGGCATGGAATTTTTTTTCCATTGTTATTATGCATCTCCACTGCCTTCAAGTTCTTTTTCTTTATTACTAAAGGCAATGTTGATCTGTCAAAATTGAAAGAATGAATCAGTTAGGAAACCTGAAATAAATTAGGAGTAGTGTTATTTAACCACGATTTTTAAACAATGGTTGTACACAAATCATTTTATGTAACATGACTGCCATTTAATCAGCATTCAATAAATGGTGATTTGATCCTTCTCACTCACTACCAATGATAAACTTTCTGGAATAAAAATAAGATAGAAAATGTAGGAGCATTGATGATAAACAAATGTAATAGAAGGGCCAGAGCATGATTCATTCAGAGGAACATACTCCTTAGCATATAGGAGGACTTGGGTTTGGTTCCTAACACCATGTAAGGGCATCATGGGTGACACCAGGTGTGCTCCACTAATAGTAGACTGATACTATGTGCTTCTTGTCTCTCTCCCTTCTTCCTTCCCTTCCTCCTTCTCTGAATGAAGGAGTTGAACTGGGAGCAATGGAATTAAACTGTGGGAAGCCCCCAAAACCCTTCACTCTGCCTCCTCCAAAGGAGTTGATAATTCATAATGTTTTCTAGAAATATTTTAGAATTAAGAGGAATTCATAATTTTTTCTAGATGTATTTTAGAAATTTGAACCCATAAATAATTAGGGAAAGCATACATTTTAATATTCACCAGTATATATTTTGGAGAATGAAAATTTGTGTTTTTTATCATGTTTTTTCAAAGTTTCTGTCACTCCGAAAATGTAAAGAACTATTAGTTGAAATCTAAAATATGTACAAGACATGAGTAATACTCAAGGGCAAACTTACTTACTTTATTTATTATTTATTTGCCACTCAGTGCCAGCACTATAAATCTACTGCTCCTGGAGGCTATTTTTTTTTTCCATTTTATTGGATAGGACAATGAGAAATTAAGAGAGGAAGGGGACATAGAGAGGGCGAGAGAAGGATGGACACCTACAGACCAGCTTCACCGCTTGTGAAATGTCCCCCCTTTAGATGGGGTGTGGGGGGCTGAACCTAGGTCTTTGCGCTTAGTACTATGTAAGTTTAACTGGGTGTGTCACTGCCTGGCCCCAGGCAAACTTTCTTCTATCAAATAGAAAGTGGGTTTTTGAAATACAGGGGTTAGAGTAAGGTAAAGTAAGAGTGAGTGAATGAAAGTACATAAAATTCCTGAAGTATGGGGGTGGGGTGTTCATACATATACTCAAGAACAACAGTGAAAGCTTGGGGTCTGGGGAGTGAGGTGGGGAGCAAGTTATCTAGATCAACTTATTCATAATTCTAGAAACTAACCAAAAAGTTACAGCAATCTTAGGATTGTTCATTCAAGAATTACTACTGTGCATAAGTAAGATCAGGATATCTGGCTTTTAAATATGACTTACATCCATCTGCCAGTCCCCCTCATCAGAGTAGCTGTGGATATCAACAGTATTGGAGGCATGGAGCATAGGAGCTGATCCCCAAATTGCTCCCCAAATAGTACCACCCTACCCCCACCAGAGAACATCACATTGTCATTATTATTTTTTTAATTTTTATTTATAAAAAGGAAGCACTCACAAAAAACATAGGATAAGAGGGTACAACTCCACACAATTCCCACCCCCACCACCACCCCCCCATAGTTTTCCTATTGTTTATCCCTCTGGGAGTATGGACCCAGGGTCATTGTGGGGTGCAGAAGGTGGAAGGTCTGGCTTCTGTAACTGCTTCCCACTGAACAAGGGCGTTAGCAGGTCGATCCATACTCCCAGCCTGTCTCTCTTTCCCTAGAGGGGTGGGGATCTGGGAAATCGGGGCTCCAGGACACATTGGTGGGGTTGTCTGCCCAGGGAAGTCCGTTTGGCATCATGTTAGCATCTGGAATCCTGGTGGCTGAAAAAAGAGTCAACATATAAAGCCAAACAAACTATTGACTAATCATGAACCTTTAGACTGGAATCATTCAAATGATGAGTTGGTGGGCGGGGGTCGGGGAGGATGTCCTCCATTTTATAGATAGTTAGTAGGCCTATTTGATCTGATTCAGAGCTCAGACGCCCAGGGCATCGATTAAATGAGTCAGTTGAAATTGTTTTAAAATCACAGTTGCCTACAGTAGCAGTTAAGGCAAACAAGAACCTAGACAGAAGGAAGATGAAGATCAGTGAGGATCTTCTAAAATCTCTGTCATTGTTGGGTATTTTGAAGGACACGTGGATAAGTTGGACTCTGTGCTCACCAAGGGGTAGCCTAAGTGTTCCCCAATAGCTCATCTATGGTTGGTCTTGAGGCATAGCTTGATTTTTTTTAATTGCAGTAATATTGGTGTATGACACTGTATAAGCATCAGGTGTGTAGTGTATGATATAAAAATATTACACTGTGCTCACCACCACTGGTTTTCATCATCATCCACATAGTTGGCCCCTTTTACTAACCCTAGTACTTTCTGATAACTACCATTTTGTTTGATTTTCTTTTCTTTTGTATTACTTTTTGTTGTTATCTTTATTTATTTATTGAATAGAGGCAACCAGAAATCAAGAGGAATGGGAAGATAGGGAGGGAGAGAAACACAGGGACACCTGTAGCTCTAATTTCACCACTTATTAAGCTTTTCTTCTGCAGGTGGGGGTCGGAGACTTGAACCCAGGTCCTTGCACATTATAACATGTGCACTCAACCAGGTACACCACCAACTGGCCCCTTTTATTTTCATATTTTCCAGAAATCTGTGAAATCATATGGTATTTGATCATCTGACCAAGATTGCTTAACGCTTGCAAGATCCATTCATGTTGCAAATGGCAAGATCTCATCTGCTAATTGTTTAGCTAAGTAGTATTACACTATGTACATCACATCTTTATTGATTATACATGAATGGACATTTAGGTTGTTTCTAAGTCACATCTATTGAAAATAACTTAGCTATAAGTAATGGTTGTATATCTTTTTGAATTAGTGTTTTCAGATTCTTAGAATAGGTAGATAATAACATGTATTTTAGAGCCTTAATATTTGTGTGATTTTTCCCATTAAGGGGCATAAATCATGAGGAAAATTATAATAGAGTCATGGGCAGTTATTAAAATTATGAATAGGAAATTCAATAAATACAACCAATAATATATTAGCTTTATATTTTTGCCAGAAGAAGGGAAAATAAATCATTAGGGCAGAGACATAAAAATAACTGAGGAAGGAGACAAAATAGTCAACAAAAGAACAAAGGATTAAAATAATCAGTAATTGAGTACTTTTCACATTTTCACTAGTGGTTTAATATTATTTACACGATCATAATACAGCTTATAGTTCCATAGTGCACCCACCACCAGAGTTCCACAATTCACCCACCCAATGATAACCACAATAGTTCTCACAAAGTCTTAGAGACAGTTTGGCCTGTTTTGTTTCTTTTTTTTTTTTTAAGTTCAAGTGTTTCAGTTATGTATATTCCACATATGAGCAAAACCATGGGATCTTTCACCTCTTCTTTACTTCACTAAGCACACTCACTTCAAGTCCATCTATTTTGTCCCAAGGACAAAGCATCATATTTCTAGATTGCAGAGTAGGATTCCAGTGTGTATATAACCTATCACTTCTTCCAGTCATCTGTATATAATTAACTGAACATTTACAATAGATATATTGGGGCCTGAGGATTCTATATCTGTTTGACCTGGAATCTGATGAGGTGATTTAATAGACACCAAGTAGAAAATTTAATTTCATTAATAGAATGAAACAAGTGACCACTAAAACACTGATTGTGTTTTTCTTGTTTAAACCATGTTTTTAACCTTTCTAAAGTGGCTTAGAATAAAATAGTTATGATCACATCTACTAGATATTTATTTGATTGCTGTTCAATCAGTTGGCTCTGGAAAAAACACTTAGTAACATGTGATAACATTTCTTGCAGACTCATGGGACCAGGAGACATGGGCTGATGCCTGCTTTATTTTGTATGGTCAGGCTTCAAGCCCCTACTGCACCAGCTAGGCACCAGATGAAATTTCAGTACTGTTCTCCCCAGCCCCCCCGCACCTCTGACAAAGTTTGTCAGGATCAGAGAAACCCCAGTTAATGACAATGAAAAGGAAGGGAGGCAGGAGTAGGAGAAACAGACGTACCATGTTGCATGGCATTATAGAAGATAAATAATCACTGAATGACTAGTTTATAATTTTGAAGATAAAACATATTACTATTTGAAATGTTCTAATAATACAGTGATAAGAGTATGGTAGAATAGATGGAATACTGAACATCATTATAAATGCTTTGGAGGTTGTCATCTTTGTTCTATAGTTGGTTTATAAAATATCCTTTCAGTTCACAGAAGCTGGATATTCTTGAACATATTTTTCCCTGACATTTTTGTTCTATTTGCATCACAAACCTTGACCAGTGATTTTTGCAAATCTACTTGCATTGTTGCTTAGCCATGGGATAGATTGGATATTTAAGAAAAATACCTGGCGGGGCTGGCGAAATAGGTCACTTGGACAGTGCACAGCTTTGCCATGTGTGAAACTCAGGTTCAAACCCAGTCATCACTGAAGGAAACTTTGGTGCTGTGGGTCTTGCCTGTCTTTCTGCCTACCTACATACCTACCTACCTACCTACCTACCTACCTCCCTACTTACTTCTCTATATCTCTGTGCCTTTATCTAAAAAAATAGTTAATTAAATTAATTAAAAAGGAAGAAAAGAGTAAGGCAAATACCTTGCTATTTAGCACTGATGCTCATACGTAAATATGTTTTTTTCTCACTGTCTGTCTTGCATCAATGTAATTAGCATAATCCCTATAAAAAGTCTGCTTTCATGACTCCATATATTTTCTATATTCCTCACACAACAGTGATAAATAAGGTCATTAATATTGATCATGCTGTATGTTTTCAGCCAACTGTGGTTAAAAGACATTTCTAAGACCATGTATCAATTCTCACTATTAATCCCCTGACACTTCCAAACCTCACTATGGCTTTACAAGTAACTGAGATGCCAAGAGACCTGCAGCACCTGACTGGCACATCATGGTAGAAAATGATCATGCTTATTGACACACAGCATCCTGCTGACTCTTTTCTCTGGTAAGGCACCCATGCTAGCAGATTAAGACTCCACTTTTATGACCTCACTGAACCTTCATTACAGCCTAGAAGTCCTGTCTTCAAGTACAGTCACATTGGGGATTAGGGCTCACGATACAAATTTAGGGGTGACACAGTTCACTCCTTAGCACTAACTTATGGCAAAGAGTAAATCCACAAAAATGCTAAAGTAATGCAGAACTCAAGTGTTAATGGCAAGACTACTCCTAATGTGTCCAATTCCTTCTTTGCGTAAGTAGGAAAGGTCATATAGATAGTTAAAAAAAAACAACTTTAGACTATTAGAAAAAATATTCATGTTTAAGAAGAAATGTGTGGATTTCTAATTTAAGGTGTTTTTAAACTGTGAACTAGTTCCCTTCATCTGTAAAATGGAGTATAGCTAAGAATAGTCCTTTGTGGAAAAATAACTGAGCAACATCAATTAGAAACATCTGAAAATATTATTCCTACAGCTATCTTTCAGACCTCAGATTTCGAACCAAAACAGTATCTGTGAGGAAATCTCAATGCTATTATTATTATCATTAGAAGGAAAATAAATCTAGAACACAAATATTTTATGGCATAACAAATCAGAAAAATCTGAAATAGTGGTTCTCATACTTTAAATGGTCCTGGTAACAGCCTTACAAAAAATAGTTTATAATTTTTTAATGCTCCTGTTTCCTCCTGAAACTAGCGCTCTGCACCCTCAAGCCTTATTATTCCCCTGATCTCACAATTTGATTTATGGGAACTTGTTACTCTGTAGGGAAAGCAAAAAGATCCACTTAGCTGTGAACAGTGCTCATTATAGAACAACCTCTAACCAGGCCCATGCAGAAAGCCCCAGGGAATACTAAAGAGACAGTGATGTTTCCTTACAAGCACATGTTGGTTCGTAACTACAAAAAGCAATGCACATGTTTCTCTGCTCAGAGGAAGGGTGATTAATTTTCATCATATGAGGAAATGGATTACTCAAGAAAAATTTAATTCTTATATACAAGGTAATATTATATAAATTCAAGAGTAAATAATCCATGTAATTTTTCTACTATCCCTTTGCTTTTTGTTTTTAAGTCTTTTACTATTTATTTGATTTTTATTTGAAAGGAAAGAGAGAAATTGAAAGAGAAGGGGTGATAGAAACAGAAAGACACTTGCAGCACTGCTTGTGCTTGAGCCTCCCTCAGCCAGGGCCTTTGCACATGGTAATATATGTGCTCAACCAGGTGCACCACCATCCAGACCCCATTTGGATAATATAGATATATCTACCTGAAGCCACACATTTTTTCCTTCAATTTTTGTTTTTGAGGGGATATGAGATAACTCACTTGGTAAAGTGTGCATCTTCCCATGTGGAAGGCCCCAGGTTTCAGCCCTGACACTGCAAGAAAGCACCATGACAACAGGAGAAGCTTCATTGGTGACAGGGCTTTCTTGGGGTGCCTCTCCCTCTCTTACTCTTTCTCTATTTAAAACGAAACCAAGTCACGAGGCAGCATAGTGAGTAGAGCCTTGGACTCTCAAGCATGAAATCCCTCCATTCTCTATAGCAGAGTGATGTTCTGGTTCTTTCTCTTTCTTTAATTAATAAGTAAAACTTAACAATATATATATATATATATATATATATATATATATATATATATAGTGAAAGTCTTCTCATTTTGGCTTATCTGACTTAACATGGTTCTTTCAAGCTCCATCCAAGATGAGGCAAAGGAGAGGATTTCATCATTTTTAAGTTGAATAGTAGTCCATTGTGTATATATACCACAACTTTCTGCTGTCAGACATCTGGGTTGTTTCCAAGTTACTGAATCATCTCACTCATGGGTAAAAATTAAGGAACGGGGACAGAAAAGGAAAATACAAAGTAAAACTAGGACTTGGTTTGATATATTGCACAAAGCATGGGAATCTGGGGAGGGTGGGGAAGGGAGAAGCATGGGTGGAGGGATTTTGAGGTCCTAGTGCATAACAGTGTGAAAGGACTTAAATTGAGGGTGAGAATGTTTTGCAGACATCTTCCATGGGGGAGATAAGGCATTGTACCCATGTGTCAATGACTATATTGCAAACTATTAAGCTTCCAATAAATTAAATACACACACACACACACACACACAGTAAAATCAGTTGGCAAATTGATTCTGGAGGAGTGGAATCACACATGTATGAGACCCCCAAACCAAATTAAATAAATACATGCATTGAGGTGGGGAGGGAAAATAGCTTACTTGGATAGCACATTGCATTGCCATCTGCGCAGCCCAGGTTCAAGCCTCCCCCCTCCCCCCCCACAAACACTGTATTGAGGGGAGTTTTGGTGCTGTGATATGTTTCCCATTCTCTCTGCCTCTCTGTCTCTGTGAAAAAGTCAACCTGAAGAGGTAACACCTGGAGATGAGCCTTTTCTTTCTTTCCATATCTTAAACTGTTCCAAAACCATCCAATTTGAAAGGCTGATGATTATAGCCAGAGTTCTATCATTAGCAAATGCCAAAAGAATAATAAAACACCTCATACTTCATGTGATAAGTTACTAATATCTGAGTTGAATAGTCTTTAATTGGAAGAAGTTCATGCATTAATACTCAACATTAAGCAGCAATTAACAGATACACTATATGCTTTTTTTAGTTGGATTGATAACAACATGTACAAATTTATTGGGAATTTTAGCACATTAATTCTAAAATTCTCTGATTAGTTTCAGGGAGGGGAAAAAACAGTCTTAATCAGTAAACATCTCCATAAAGTGTTAACAGTCAAACTGATGAAATAATTTCATTCTCCTGACTTGTTACCATAGCTGACTGAAATATTTTCATGCTTAGCAACTACATATCACCCTATTTTAAAAATAAAATGCAAATGAGATGTAAGTTCTTTTCTCCACGCTAGAAGAAGCAACTACTCTTGCAGACTTTTTTTCTTTGCTCTTACTGCTGATCAAAGGAAGAAAAAAAAAAGACCTATATTTTTTCTCTCTGTAAAGAAAATCTATTTTGACAGTTCTTCTTTTCTCCAGGGCACCTTTAAATAGCCATGTAACAAGAATGCTCAGTGTGAGTGGTACAGTGGATATGACAGTATAGAATAACATTCAGGGAAATTTTTCCTCTAATTTCACATTTAGGGAGTTTAGTTTCCTAATAAAGAGATTTGGTGTGACTGTGTCTTCAAACATTGCTGTCACATTTAGTACATTTCTGTTATTCATTTCTATTTATTCATTACGACTTGGTCTATTTTTTCAGTTCTGTCCTTTCACTTTAAATCCAGTCTTGCAGTGCCAAATGTTTTATGGGTAACTTCTGAGATTAAACAACTGATCTTCCTAATGTAACAAGTAGTCCTCCTCTCAATACTTGTTTTCAATTAACACAGCATCCAGGATCAAGAAATTGATAGAGAGGGCTTAGCTTACCCTGTTCTTTATGTTCTGAAGAGTCTCCAAATAAAAGTCTCCTTCTAAAAGTTAATAAAAAAAATTTATTTATTTTCATGAGAGACATACATCATAGCTGATAATTAAGGTCATAGTTATCACCACCTGTCTACTACTCATCCTATGGGTTTCCCATACTCTTGGTGAATACTTTGACCTATTTGCTTTTGTAATGAGATAGCCTTTTATTTTCGTACCTAAGAGATTCAAGCCCTTAGATGTCTTTGCTTTTTTCTTTTAACCCTGTCATCACAGGAGGTTCACTGCTTCAGGATGACACTATCAGAAAGAAAAAAATGTCTTTGGTGTAAAAAACATCATAGCACCAAAGCTTTCTTCAGTGCAATGGGACCAGACTTGAACCTGGGCACACACATGACAAAGCAGACAGATACATGATCTAAATGAGCTAGGTTTTTTGATTTTGTCTTTGTTTTTTAGTTGCCACTAGTGTTACCACTAGGGCTTGGTGTCTGCATAATTAATCCACTGTTCCCTGAGACATGCATGCATGCATGCATACATACATACAGTACATACATACATACATATATACATACATACAGTACATCCTAGAAGACAGGTCAGTGGCTTTATACCTAAGTTTGTGTCTTCTCTTGAGCCTCTAAATGACCATTTATTATTCTGCTCCTTGGTAATGAGATATATAGTAAGACAAATGTTGTGTGTTCATATGCCTAATTCCTTAATCTCTGTATAATAAAACTAAGATGATTTAGTGTGAGAAAATGTGAATCTATCTATCAAATTTTATATAAGCCCTTGTAGATGCAGATAAGGCAAATCCATATGAATCTAAGGTGTTTTGAGAGTTTTTTTTAACTGATTTTTTCCTACCAAAGAGACTGGGATTCTCTAATAAAGTAGTTAGTGTGAGATTTTCTCCCACTCACAGAGTCTAGTAATCTAACAATCTCTTTGCCTCTCCCTCCCTTTTCATCTCCCCTTCCCCTGTCAGTTTCTCTCTATTCTATCAAATTAAATCAGTACAAAAGAAAAAAAAAGAAGAAGAAGAAGGGGAAATGGCCACTGAGAGTGGTGGATTCATCATGCAGGTACTAAGCCCCAGTGATAAACCCTGGTGGATAAAAAAGAAAGAAAAGAAAAGAAAAAGATTTGTAAAACTATTATATGTTAGAATGTAGCATGGGAGAATGAAGGAATACTTTCACAATTACCTTGCTCAAATTGAAGCTAGCTAAATTTGAATTACTAGTGCTTTTTAAGAGATAACGGCCTATTTTATCTTATTGTCACTTAACATATGACAGTGCTGCATAATTAAAGATCACTCACAGTGATGATGAAAAGTCCTGCATAGGAAAATGGGATATTCTCTTGTGCCTGAAAAGATTGATTAAACAATGAACCAATACAAATGTGTGGTTGTTGAAAAGTAATCAGGCCTTTGGAACTACTTAAGGTTATAAACAGATGCAAGTGCCTAATTCTTCATGAGTCCTTTCATCATTGAGGACACAGATCACCAGTGAGTATTGACGTATATATGTGAGTACCATATCTACAAGGCAGGTTCTATACTCTTTAGACCTTCATTTCACTTATTTCTTTTTAGAAGTAGAGTGCCTCTTAATAGAAATGTATCTGAATGTAAATAATGTAAGATGTACAAATGTGTGTGACCTAGTATGTGAATAAACAGATTTGGTTATTTATTTATTTATTTATTTAAGAAAGGAGACATTAACAAAATCATAGGATGGGGGGGGGTACAACTCCACACAGTTCCCGCCACCCAATCTCCATATCCCATCCCCTCCCCTGATAGCTTTCCCATTCTCTATCCCTCTGGGAGCATGGACCCAGGGTCATTGTGGGTTGCAGAAGTTGGGAGGTCTGGCTTCTGTAATTGCTTCCCCGCTGAACATGGGCATTGACTGGTCTATCCATCCTCCCAGTCTGCCTCTCTCTTTCCCTAGAAGGGTGAGTCTCTGGGGAAGCTGAGCTCCAGGACGCATTGGTGGGGTCTTCAGTCCAGGGAAGCCTGGCCGGCATCCTGATGGCATCTGGAACCTGGTGGCTGAAAAGAGAGTTAACATACAAAGCCAAACAAATTGTTGAAGAATTATGGACCCAAAGGTTGGAATAGTGGAGACAAAGTGTTGGGGGGTACTCACTGCAAACTCTAGTGTACTACTGCTTTCAGGTATATATTTGCCCTAGTTTATGGATACCTGTGAACATATGCTCTACCTCCTGGAACCTGGTCTATATCTAGGTTTTGGGACTTTGTTAGGAAGTGAACCACCTGGGATGGAATTAGAGAATACTATGAAAGGAAAGATCTCACCCGAGTGATGAAGCTGAAGGGTTGTTTCCACACCTGAAGTCTCTGGACACAGTCTGAAGTGAAGCATGCTGGGGTGGCACTCATTGTGTTGATTAGGTTGCAATCAGCAGATGCAATATTATTTGATAAGAATTGGGAGAAGCATACAGGAAAGTGGGCCCTACCCTAGGGTCCCAGGACTGGGGGAAGTTTAGGCTCTATTGTGGAAATGTGAGGTTCCTGCTGTCTTAGGGTAGAAGAAGACAATGGATAGTTACTGTTATCATCACATTATTTGGTAATTGGGTTAGCTTTGAAAAGTCCCTTAGACATACAATCAATTTTTCCCCCTCTCATATTAAATAAATAGTGATTTATATGACTACAATTTAATAGGCGTGTACATAAACACCATTCCCATCACCAAAAGATTGTGTCCCATCCCACTCACACACCCCCACCCCTACCCCCACCCCCCCACCCCCCCACCCCCCTGGCCCAGGAAGCCGCATGAACACCCTCCCGCTCACCACAGGGTTTTTACTTTGGTGCCCTAAACAGATTTGTATATGTAAGTGCATGTAATTGTAAGTTTGAATGTTTAGGTTAAGGCTTAACTCTGGCTGCTGCTCTCATTCAAGTAATACTTGTGTCTTCAATTGTGGTTGTAAAAACACAGATCAGTATACTAGGATAATGTGTCTGTTTTTCCATGCTGGGGCACAGGTTCAAACGGGGCTCACCCTACCACCTCACCCCTCACACTGAGGAAACGCTAGTGCAGTGGTGTCTTCTCCTTTCTGTGTCTCTATGTCTTTATATCTGAAAAAAAAAATTGACTAGGAGTTATGATGCTCAATGTCAAAACAAAAAAGTAGGATATTAATTCAGTTAAGAGTATATGATTAACTTTCAGAGAAAGCTTAGACATTATAAGTAACACTATAGCTTTAAATATTACTGAAGTTCTAGATTTAAAAAACTAAAGTTACTGTTGATAAAGTGTTGAGAATCAGTACATATTTTATGGCTGAAACTAACTGAAAATTTTGGATCCAAAATATTGCCTCTAACACAGTACGATGAAAGTACTACATGACTAGGGAAAATTACAAAGGGAACTACATTGAATATAGAACTCAGAAACAGAAATTCATAGTGTATCAAATGAGGTACCTCCAGGGTCTTTTCTTATGAAGCTTTTCATTTGACTATTTTTTTTCCACTTAAGTTATCACTAGAGTTCTCCTATTGACCACTCCTGGTAGCTATCCCCTATAACTTTATACCACCCCACCCCCCATTTTTTAGTAGGACAGAGAGAAATTGAGAGGGAAGGGAGAAACAGAAAAAGACAGAGAGGGAAAGACACCTGCAGCACTAATTCACAGGCTTGTGAAGCTTTTCCTATACAAGTGGGGACCAAGGATTTGAACCCAGATCCTTGTGCATGATAACACGTGTGCTCAGTCAAGTGTACCACCACCAGCCCTGCTCACTTCTCAATAAAGTAATGACTTTTATGTGTCTATATAAGAACGAAGTAAAATAGAAGTCAAACATAGTTTTATTAGGTCATTTGCTGCTCTTAACACATTACTGAGGCAGGGGTAGATAGCATATTGGTTATGCAAAGAGTCTCTCATGCTTGAGGCTCCAAAGCCTCTGCACCACCATAAGCTAGAGTTGAGCAGTGCTGGGGGGGGGGGAGTTACTCTATAATATTCCTTCTTTCTGAACATTGCTACAAAGCTACAAAGTAAAATGAATCACATTCCTATGGGAATATGAAACAACAAAATAATAGTAAAAAGAGGAATTGTAGAAGAACTATATACAACATAGACGAAATATCTTCAAAAGCCACTCTACCAGGAAGTGTCTGAGTCCTGTGTTGATATATTAGAGGCTGTGTCAGAGAACTTCTTCATTTGGGAATATTCAGAAGCTTGACTTTGGCATAGATTTTGGATATTTTCCCTTCACGGTATCCCACATTCCTAGCTCCTAAGACTATGCAAAATTTTCATCAGCAGATGGGCACAGTGAAATGAAATACACTGAAATGATGAAAAAAATTGTCATTGGCCTACCATCAAAGTCTGTGACTCAAATATTGCATTTCTTTCTAATTAGATTTCCTTTCCTTAGCCACCAAGAGCTAAGCAACTGATATTTATATGTCTAACAACTGGTTTTATTCCTACAATGGAAGAGCAGACCTAAGCTTTCATTAAGTAACAACTATGTGCCAGTCACTTTGAAATATGCTTTCCATGTGTTGTTTCTTCCCTGAAACAAATAAGAGATAAATCTCATTTTCCTCATTTTACGGTGACACAGTGAATTAGGATTCAAGCCAGATCTTTTGGAATGAAAGGTCTCCCTCAAAATGAAGATTTATATAAACCCAGTTAAATTGCTATCTACTCCTTGCCTTTTTTGCTCAGTATCATTTCTTCTTCTTCCTTCCTTCCTTCCTTCCTTTTCTTCTTTCCTTCCTCCTTCCCTCCCTCTCTCCCCTCCTTGTCTTTTTTTTTTTTTTCTTTTTGACTCCAGGGTTATTGCTGGGGCTTTATGCAGGCACTATGAATCCACTGCTCCTGTGGCCATTTTTCCCATTTTATAGGATAGGACAGAAATTCAGAGGCAGGAGAGTGAGAGAGAGAGAAATATAGACACTTGTAGACCTGCTTCACTGCTTGTGAAGTATCCACCCAGTAGGTGAGGAGCCAGGGGCTTGAACCCAGATCCTTGAACAGGTCCTTGCACTTAGTACTATATGTGCTTAACCGCGTTTGTCAGCACCCGACCCCCCTCAGTATCATTATTTTTTTTTAATTATCTGTATTTATTTATTGGATAGAAACAGCCAGAAATCAAGAGGGAAGGGGGTGATAGAGAGGGAGAGACACCTGCAACACTGTTTCACCACTTGCAAAAATTTCCCCCTGCATGTGGCCACCGGAGCTCAAATCTGGGTCCTTGCTCATTGTAACCTGTGTGTTCAACCTGGTGTGTCACCACCCAGCCCATTATTATTATTTTTAATTGGCCACTGTTGGACTTTGGCTTATGATGGTGTTAAGGACTGAACCTGGGACAATAGAGTTTTGGTCATGGCATTTAGGGTTTTTTTCCTAAATATTTTGTGTTAGTGATTTAATAATTGTTTTACAAAATTATAAGATTGGAAGTCTTCTTGCATAACCCTTATGCTATCTTTTTTTTTTATTCGCTAGGACAGAGAAAAATTGAGAAGGGAGGGGGAGATAAAGAGGAAAAGAGACCTACAGACTTGCTTCACTGCTTGTTAAGCACCCCCACTGCAGGTGGGGAGTGGGGGCTCAAAACCAGGTCCTTGTGAGGTTCCTTGTGCATAGTGCTGTGTGCGCTTATCTTCAGTTAGATTGTTTTGAATTGGCCTCAGTTGTCCATTGTTCCTCAAAAAAGACACACACTTCAGAGAACTTGGAGTTCACAAGCTTGTTTCACTTCTAAGTGAGAACATGACTCGACACAAGCTTCAGTGAAGGCTTTTGACAAGTCCAAACGACCCACAGGAGACAGGGTTTGTGACTCAGTTCTTTGTTTATTCATTCATTAGTCAACCAATATTGATCTTTCATGTGTAAAATACTACTGGAGAAGCTGGAAACAGAATAGCACAAGTTCCAGTCCTCACAGATCTTACATTCTATTGGATCCAATGGGGTCAAGTAGGGGAGAGATGCAGATTTTATACAAAGAAAATTCTGAATGCCAGTTTACTAGTATAACCAAACCAAACCTAGGGGCCAAGTAGTGGCCCATTTGGTTGAGTGAACATTTTACAATGCACAAGGACCCAGGCTCAAGCCCCCATCCCCACCTGCAGGGGGAAAGCTTTGCTGAGTCTAAAACAGTGTTGCAGGTATCTCTCTATCTCTCTTCCTCTCCATCACCACTTCCCTTTTGATTTCTGGCTATCTCTATTCAATAAATAAATAAATAATAAAATGATAAATTAACAAACTTATCTGTGAACTTAAATCCTTCCAAAGTAGGATTTATGAACATTGGATATTTGAATTGTTACAATAATGGACTGAAGCCATATTTATAGTTTCTTTTTTTTTCTTTTTCTTTTCTTTTTTGCCTCCAGAGTTATCACTGGGGCTCTGTTCCTGCACTATGAATCCACTGTTACTGGAGGCCTTTTTTCCCTTTTGTTGCCCTTGTTGTTTACCATTGTTATTGTTATTACACCATGCCTCGGCCTCACATGAGCTTAATGTGCAGCTTTATGATACGAGAATCCAGCATGAAGCCCAGCCAGTCTATCTTGGCGTTACTCTCGATCGCACCCTGTCATTTCACAAACATCTCATAAAAATTGCAAAGGTGGGCGCGAGGAATAACATCATTAAAATAAGATTAAATAATCTTAAAATAACATTTTAAGACTGGCCAGCTCCTCATGGGGCGCGAGCGCTTCCACACTGCGATCATCATCTCTGGCATTCTGCTATTCCACTGCAGAATACTGTGCCCCAGTATGGTTCCGTAGCCCCCATGTCCACTTGGTCGATTCCAAATTATATTCCTCCATGAGGATAATTTCTGGAACCATCCATTCCACCCCGGTTCCATGGCTGCCAGTACTTAGCAACATCGCCCCGCCAGATATTCGTTGGGATGCGGCATCATCTAAGTTCATTTCCCACGTCTACGCTCGACCGGACCTGCCAATATACATGGGTATCTTCGCCCACCCTGTCCAACGCTTGACGACTCGTCACCCAATCTGGTCCCCTATGCCTACACTGAACTTCTCTGTTCCAGACTCTTGGAAACAGAGTTGGCAGTCAGCTGAGGTAAAGAACAAACACCTCATCACAGACCCCTGCAAGCGTCAACCCGGCTTTGACCTAGCACGTTATGATTGGGCCCTCCTCAATCGCTATCAAACAGGCCATGGCCGGTGCGCCGCTATGTTCCATCGCTGGGGAGCCAGAGACGACCCGAACTGCCCCTGCGGCTACAGACAGACTATGACCCACATAGTCAACTATGGAGACTGCCACCTCTCCAGATTCAAAGGAGGTCTCGAAACTTTACATCAGGCTCAACCTGATGCTGTTGACTGGCTACGGAAGAAGGGCAAACGCTAGAAGAAAGAAGAAATTGTTATTATTATTGTTATTGCTGTCATCATTGTTGGGTAGGACAGAAAGAAATCGGGGAGTGGGGGGAGACAGAGAGGAGGAGAGAAAGATAGACACCTGCAGATCTGCTTCACCGCCTGTGAAGCAACCTGCCTGCAGGTGGGGATCCAGGCGCTGGAACCCAGATCCTTACACAGGTCCTTGCACTTCACGCCATATGCACTTAACCCGCTGCGCTACCACTGGACTCCCCATATTTATCATTTCTATGGGAGATCAAAAGTAAAAGGAATAAATCCTTTAAAAGCTAACATAAACAAAGCATGCAACATAGGGGCAGGGCAAAGCTTCCAACATGGTGCTGACCCCACCTTTAACATGAGGAGCAATACTGGAGAAGTAGAATCCATATACATCCCAGTGGCGAGACTAACTGAATAATGGCACACTTTAAATACAAACATCATTGGCAGCAATGTTTGTATTGGTGAAATCAGTTGTTCATGGAAAATCATGTTCAGCAATGACTCAATATATTTGCATGCCCACTTTCATGCTCCTGCTACCCCAGAGCTAAGTCTTCTCTTGTGCATTCTCACTTTCTCTGATTACTTTTAGCCTTTGATCCTCTGAGTACAGTGGAAAGAAGTGACAATGATGGGCTCTGACTTCAGGCCTGCTGTCTATATACTGGCTATAGCTATATTTCTTCAGAAAATAACTCTCTGAGTTTTTATTTCTTCATTCTTGTGTCTTTCCTATAAGGACACTAATGCCTACCATTGAGCATTATAAGAACAAAATGAAATTTAAGTTACCTGTCATAAAAGTAGGAATACAGTGAGTTTAGTTAAATCCCTGCCTGATTTTTCTGTTCTTGTCCAGATTGCTTCAGGCCCCCTTGAGCAGAGGCAGATGATTGTTGAGAAAACAAAACAAAACAAAACAAAACACCTCTGGTGGTCTTTCCCTGTCTCAATAAGGCTCTGCTTGGTGGAATATTTATAGCTGGAATTGGCCACTTAGAAAGAAGAAAGGCCAGGGGTTTCAGAAAGGAATAGAATTAGAATGAATGACACCCCCTGGTGGGACAGGAATCTTGGTAGAGAAAGAAGCTCAGTAGGGGAGCCTGCTAGAAGCAGATTTCTGGCACCCAGGGACTGGTTATGGGGTGGGGGAGGGGGTCAGGGGTGCACTTCAGGAATAGTAATTAAAAAAATTTTTTTTCCTTTCTTTTTACTCTATTTTCTAACCCAAACTGAGTTATAGTCACCTCCTTGGTGTCACTGCTAGGACCCCTTATTGACTGTCCTGCTAAAGGCAAAAAATCTTACCGTTTCCAGTAGATGTCAGAGCTCAAGCCACTAGCAGCTTCTCAGTCCACCATCTTCTGGAATCCAAAGTTTTTTTTTTTAAATGTATTTACTTATAAAATGGAAAACTGACAAGACCATAGGATAAGAGGGGTACAATTCCCACCACCAGAGCTCCATATCCTATCCCCTCCCTTGATCGCTTTCCTATTCTTTATCCCTCTGGGAGTATGGATGCAGGGTCATTATGGGGTAAAGAAGGTGGAAGGTCTGGATTCTGTAATTGCTTCCTCACTGAACATAGATGTTGACAGGTCAATCCATACTCCCAGCCTGCCTCTCTCTTTCCCTAGTGGGACAGGGCTCTGAGGAAGCAGGGTTCCAGGACATATTGGTGGGGTCCAGGGAAGTCCAGTTGGCATCATGTTAGCATCTGGAACCTGATGGCTGAAAAAAGATTTAACATATAAAAGCATACAAATTGTTGATTAATCATGAACTTATAGGTTGGAATATTGCAGATGAAGGTTTGGGGTCTCCGTTTTAGAAATAACTAGTAGGTCTATTTTAGGTATATTCCGAAGGGCCCGTGACTTTATTAATCTTGCCTGAACCTGACATATGATATGCAGGTGGACCCAGGTTATTGTCTGAGGAGATGATGCTATGGCTGAAAAAAGGGCTAGAAAGCTGGGTCAGGGAAGAGTCACTCCCAAATATGGGAAAAGTATATAAATATTGCTGACTGTAAACTCCATCGATTTGATCAGGGGCATATGTAACCTCTACATCCCTGTAGGTTTGATCTTGTATTCTGTGGTCATCAGTAGGAATATTCCAAGTTGCACCAATTTCAGGACCTATCTTCTTCAGGTGGTAGATAGAGTATATTATCCAACCCTCCTTCAGAGGATGGAACATTCTCTACCATTGTTGATACACACTGAGGGCAAGGTCCTATAAAGGCCCCTAAAGGGGTCCATTATGTTGTTCCTGATGGAGATGACCAGTGATACTGGAGAGAGGGATCTTTTCGAGGTCTAGGCTCATTGTGTTTATTTGGGAATACCAGGACTCCCCAACTAGGGCCCCTATTCTCCAAAATTTTAACCAGGCTTTAAATATTTCAGCCTAGATATATTCAAGACACTGGCAATTTACTGGTCAGAATTTGCCACTTGACTTTATCTACCCAGCAGCAAGGGGCCAAAGGCTGGATCTATAATATTGGGGGAGATGTCACTACTTAGGATGACAGAAAGAACTCACTGAGGAAAAGATGACTGAAACACAGTGAAGCATAGCTATGGCATAAATAAAAGTTCTGTCTCTCTATGTGAATTTCTCTGTGAAATATATGTGTTCATGTGATGTGCAGAGTGTGTATATATTAGGCTGATGACAAAGCCAGACAAACTTTGCCTGGCTTCAACTCATATCATCTGCTGGAGCTTGATTAAATTCCAACAGGAATGACAAGATTGTTATGCACAGTATATCAAGTGTGTATCCTATAAGCCACTAAGAATTCACTAAATATCCACAATTGATTTTTTAATGCACTATAAAATATCTCATAGGTTGGGTTTCATAAGATTGGCTTACATGACTGCTTTGCCTTGTGCTGCAAATCAAACTAGACACATTCTTCAGGGTTGACTGAGAAACAAGATCTATTGCACATTTTGTTCTCTGGCCAACTATAAGTTTGTGTTTTTCCTGAGCATTCAATTTTCTGTATTTAATTAAAAATTAATTAAAATCCATTAGAGTATAAATTGCATCTCATTTTTGAATCCGACTATAGTTCATGCTTTTTTAAGCACAGAAACATCCCTGCCATTTATTTCACTCCTTAGGATTATTTTGATGCCCAGATGGAGTTTTGATATTTATTTGACCGAATTCTGTCTTTAATTTAGGGCATGAAAAGAGCTTTGGGACTTACATCTGAAGGCTTAGTCGAAGCAATAAGAAAACCCAATTGGAATTCCTCCTTGAGATGTAGGGGTTTTGTGCTATTTGTTTGTCTCTGTGAGATCTTCAGGTACACAATGTTGATAATAATGAGACTGAGTCTGAAGGAGCAGTTTACAATGCCTTACAAAAGTGATTCCCACCTGGGGTTTTTGAACCTCCAGTCAGGGGCCCAAGTATTTGCTATGTGAATTGTTAAATATTTCATTTCTATTTGATAAACAAATAAAAATGTAAATATATAACCTATTCTATATAATCAGGATAGTGAAAGGTGAAATTTCATTTGTGTCTGACTTTATTTTGTTATTACTGTTATGGTTAATAGAAAGCAGTTTGAGAGCTATCCTTGTACTATATATTATATTGCCTAGGGACACAGTGTTTTAGAGCAGATCACAGTAACATATTAATCTTACTTAACAGAAATGCAAAACTGTTAACATTGACTCATTTCACACCTCTCCCAACTTTGGTAACTGCCATTTCATTTTTTGTTTTTATGATTACATGACATGTTTTCTCAGAGTAGAATCATATTGTACCTATCTTTCTTTTTTTTATTATTTATAACATAATGACCTTAAAATTTAACCATATAAAATTTCCTTCCTTTTGCAGGTGTAATAGTATTTCCTGGTATGTGTAAACCACATTTCATTTATTTATTTGCCTGTAGATGGGCATTGCAGTTATTTCAACGTCTCAGCTATTACGATTAGGTGCTGCATTGAACATGAGCATGCTAATATTTCTTGTAGGTTCTTGTGTCCATTATTTCACAGATATCAAGCAGAACTCCTTTGGCTATGCTAAGTAATGATTACATAGTACACTTAAGAAAACAGTAGGTTCAAGGGGGTCGGGCACTAGCACAGTGGGTTAAGCACAGTGGGCTAAGTGCACATGGCTCAAAGTGCAAGGACAGTCATAAGGACCCAGGTTCAACCCCCTGGCTCCTCACCTGCAGGGAAGTCACTTCACAGGCGGTGAAGCAGGTCTGTAGGCGTCTTTCTCTCCCCCTCTCTGTCTTCCCCTCCTCTCTCCATTTCTTTCTATCCTATCAAACAACAAATGACATCAACAACAACAATAATAACAACAACAAGGGCAACAAAAGGGGGAAAAATGGCCTCCAGGAGCAATGGATTCCCAGTGCAGGCACAGAGCCCCAGCAATAACCCTGGAGGCAAAAAAGAAAAAGAAAAAGAAAACAGGAGGTTGAAACTAAGTGAAACATGTGAGAAGAGCTAAGTCAAGGTTAGTTTCAAAATGAAGACTGGTATTGATACCATTATGTGTAACTATCACAGTTAATACTAAAAGCACCTGGGGGATGGGTGATGGTGTGCCCATAACCATGTGTGAAGACCCAGGTTCAAGCATCAGTGTGCATTTCCACCAAAATGTAACAGAGTCCCTTTTTTGCCCACATTCTTATCAACACATATCATTTTCAGATTTGTTGATTTAAATTATTCTCACAAGTGTGAGGTGGGATCTTAATGTGGTTTTAATTTAATGTCTCCAGTGATAAGAGAAGTGGAACATTTTTTTCATGTCTGTGATCCATCTGTCTCTTCTTTAGAAAGTAAGACATTAATTTCTTCCCAATACTGTGTATTACAAAAATACAGCTTCAATATTTTAAAAGTATTTTCTTTTTTAAAATTTTATTTATAAAATGGAAGCACTGACAAAGCCATAGGATAAGAGGGGTACAATTACACACAATTCCCATCACCAGAACTCCATATCCCATCCCCTCCCTTGAAAGCTTCCCTATTCTTTATTCCTCTGGGAGTATGGACCCGGGTCATTATGGGGTACGAACCATATTTCAGACTAAATGAAAAAAAAATTACATCTGACTCATGTTCAAGAAGTCCTAATTCAAAATCCATATTTTTTTCACTCTACATGCCAGCTGACTTCTGCACATTTAGAGTCAGTTCTCTTATTGCTTGGCCACTGGTGGTTACTAAATCTCTTGTTTCTTTATGTACATTAAATGAAGAGATTAGTTATGATCAATTTATGGTCACATGAGCATGTCCTGAGTGTTAATTAGTAAACCATATTGGAATCCATCACTTCTCAGTTACATGAAAAAAACAAAACAAAACATCATGCTGTCATGTTATTTCTAATGGAAAGTGCTTCTTTCCATGTGTGCGTCTACTGAAACTTTATGGCTCTACACTTTGGGCCATTCTTTTCACCACCTCAACGTGGTAGCAGTTTTACCTCATACTGTAAGGAATTCTTTAGTCCTGTGTGTGCTACAAGAGAAATTTCATTATTTTCTAAGTGCCCCTTAGGTAAACAGAAACATTTGATGACATAGATTCCATATGAAAGAAGAACATTAGTAGCATTCCATATGGAAGAAGAACATCAGTGGCATTCTTGGTTAAAAAAAAAAAAAAAAAAACTCTTGTAAATTGTGATCCAAAATTATCTTTGTGGAATTTTGACTACAAAGAATATATTGTGGGGGGCCGGGGTGGTGCACCTGGTTGAGCGCACATGTTGTGGTGCACAAGGGCCCTGGTTCAAGCCCCTGGGCTCCACCTGCAGGAGGGAAGCTTTGCAAGTGGTGAAGCAGGGCTGCATGTCTCTCTCTGTATCTCTCCCTCTCTATCTCACCCTTGCACCTCAATTTCTGGCTGTCTCTATCCAAGAAATAAGTAAAGATAATCTGAAATATATTGTGCTTTTAAGAGGAGGGATACCAAAGTACCTGCTTCTCATTTTTTTTTACTCAGTGTGAAGTCAATTTATTATTACTGTTCTAAAGACTATGTCCTGAGGAATTAGCATATGAGGTAAAAATGAATTGTTTCTCAAGATAGGCATGTAGTATGGTGGGAAAAAAAAACTGTATAGGAGATGGTATAATGGTTATGCAAAAGACTTTCATGCCTGAAGCTCCAAAGTTCCAGTTTCAATCCTTCATGCTACCATAAATCAGAGCTTAATAGTGCTGTGGTAAAAATAAATAAATGAATAAATAAATAAATATAAAAGTGGACACCATGCTATGCCACACCTACAGTTGTAAATTTGTATCAGGTGCAGATTTCACATACTTTGTGTAACTGTTTAAAGGAAAAGTTATTGAAATCCTAGACTTTAATTTTTTATTATCTTTATTTGTTTGATAAAGACATCCAGAAATTGAGAAGGAAGGGAGGTAGAAAGGGAGAGTGATATCTGTAGCCCTGCTTCACCACTCATGAACCTTTCCTCCTGCAGGTAGGGACTGAGGACTGGGGACTTAAGCCACAGACCTTGCAACCAGGAACACCACCACTTTAACCCTTCTTAAATTTAAATTTTATTGCCTAATTTTATTATTTTTCTTTTTATTTGTGGTACTGTCAAGTTGTCTTCTGCATACCATACCATAAAGAGCTAGTGATGGTGCTGGGACCAGAATTCAAGAGCCTTCTGAATGCATGGCTATATTTCATAACTATCATTCACTATTTTCAACTCAGAGAATGGTTTAACTTGTAATGACCACAATTATGTGCACAGTCTGTTTTCTGGCTGCTATGCATGCAGTACTCGCACATGAATGTTTAAAATGAATTGTACAACACATATAGAATGCATGTAGGGAACCAGCTTGTATAAACCCAGAAAAGACATAAAGAGCCCTGAAACAGCAAATGAAAGTTGCGTTTCTGGAGCAACTCAATCAGTCATGAACCCAACAACTTTAGTTTAACAATGTGCTTTGCTCAGCACCAGTTTTTATTATCCTTTCATACAATGTCTACCTTGAAAAATAGTTATTTAAAGGAGTGATTTCAGGACTAGTTTTTCATCATCATCTTTTTTTTTTTAATTTAATTTAATTTTATTTTTTATTTTTTCCCCCAGGGTTATTGCTGGGCTCGGTGCCTGCACCATGAATCCACCGCTCCTGGAGGCCATTTTTTTCCCCCTTTTGTTGCCCTTGTTGTAGCTTCGTTGTAGTTATTATTATTGCCCTTGTTGATGCAATTCGTTGTTGGATAGGACAGAGAGAAATGGAGAGAGGAGGGGAAGACAGAGAGAGGGAGAGAAAGATAGATACCTGCAGACCTGCTTCACCACCTGTGAAGCGACTCCCCTGCAGGTGGGGAGCTGGGGGCTCGAACCGGGATCCTTACGCCGGTTCCTGCACTTTGCGCCACATGCGCTTAACCCACTGCGCCACCGCCCGACCCCCCATCATCATCTTTTGGTATTAGAGCCCCTTTAGTCACTTTCTGATTAGTCGGATTTACATGCATGTCTCCTCCAGTCAACTTTCTTGGTTAAACAAAGGTAATAATGACATGGCTTTAGATTAGGTTTAATTATGACTGTCTCCTCAAGGATTTGAAATCAGGTCACATGAAAATAAATGCAATCAATTCAAAGTATGTTCATGTAATTGTATTTGTAGAGAGAGCACAGAATGGCACATTAATGATGGTGTTCAGAAAGGACCATTATACTATTTTGTTAGTTTTTTGACACTTAGTTTACATATGACAGAAATGGAAAAAGATGAACAGTTCATATTAAGAGAACAATTTTATTTTTTAATTTTTTTTAACTTTTATTTCTTTTTTCTTTATTTCCTTTTGTTGCCCTTGTTTGTTTGTTTGTTTGTTTATGTTGTTGTTGGATAGGGCAGAGAGAAATGGAGAGAGGAAGGGAAGACAGAGGGGGGAGAGAAAGACAGACACCTGCAGACCTACTTCACCGCTTGTGAAGTGACTCCCCTGCAGGTGGGGAGCCGGGGGCTTGAACCAGGATCGTTATGCTGGTCCTTGTGCTTAGGGCCACCTGCGCTTAACCCGCTGCGCTACCACCTGACTCCCAAGAGAACAATTTTAAACCATTGCAGTGGGTTGTCTGAAAAAAAATGACTTTATTTATTTATTTATTTTCTATGCAAAACTGTGTCATGACTTACCTGACAACCTGATAGACTGAAGTAGAACAATAATTTGTTTTTCCTATTTTTTTTAGTCACTTTGTGGTATAGACCTGCAGATTTAATAGTATTACACTTACTTTTTAAAAATATTTATTTATTCCCTTTTATTGCCCTTGTTGCAGTTATTAATGTCATTGTTGTTGGATAGGACAGAGAGAAATGGAGAGAGGAGGGGAAGACAGAGGGGGAGAGAAAGGCAGACACCTGCAGACCTGCTCACCACCTGTGAAGCAACTCCCCTGCAGGTGGGGAGCCAGGGGCTCTAACTGGGATCCTTATGCCGGTCCTTGTGCTTCGCGCCACCTGTGCTTAACCCACTGTGCTACTGTCCGACTCCCAATATTACACTTATAAAGACAGAAACTAAAACAAAGATGTGAAATAGACAATGATTTGGGCCCAAGAAATAATTTTAGTCTTTTTGGTTTTTTGTCACTTAATCCAGTCACAATCTGAGTAAATTTTCCAAGCTTTGAGTCATAGAGCTAAGAATGCCACTATTACTCTTCCTGTGATCCCCTCACCATTTACCTGTAGGTAAGCCTCATCTCTCAGCTGAAGGTAAAATTATATTCTGAACTCCAGCTCAGCACTGGTTTTAACTCAGCCTTGTTAAGAAAAGTCTATGAACAAATGTCAGTCTAGATCCCACTCAGGTCTACTCATAATACAGCCTAATGAAAAGCTTCATAGAAAATCAATTTGAACATGAAAACAAAATCGCCTTTTTATTTTCCCAGTTCAATTGGTCATCAGATCTGAAATTATACTTTTAAGTCCCTAAAATTCAGTGCAGTGTTTAATCCAAAAGGTACTCCAAAATGTTAGCCTAGGGACAATTCTGAGTCCCATGAGAGAAAGAGAAAAGCAGAATATACATTTCTCTCCTCAGGTAGCTCACCATCTACTTAGAATGCCAACACGAAAAGGAGAGAACAAAAGCTCCCAGTAAATTGGATAATGAGCTGATATAATCTAGTCCATGCCCAATTTCCAGACCTGCAGATATATCTGTATTTCTCCCTCTTCTTGTAATTACTCTGAACATTTTTAGATTATTTTCCTCTTTCTTTTTCTCATTGAATATGAACATTAAACTCTACAGGACTTCTAAGCAAAGGAAGGGTAAAAATTAAAAAGAGAAAGCTTAAAGATGACCGCTCCTTCCCATTTTTCTTTGATCTTTACTTAAGGGTCTTGAAACAATCTATTTATTTATCAGACTCATTCACTTTGCCTTCCTAGAAATTTCAAAATTGACTGCTTCTACAAGATAAGGAAATGACCTGAGGAGAGAGCTGATACTGACAGGATGGGATGGGGGATTTGAAGGAAACGGCTAATTTGATCTCCTTAAAATCCTGGATTCTAGCTAAGACTCTTTTCTTAAATTTTCTCTTTTGTCATCATTTAATTTCAGTCTCTAGGATCAAGATACTATTGTTCCAAGAAAGAATACATATCTTACATTAGTCATTGTGAATATTTCCCTCCTCTGGGTATGCTTGGATGTATTTCTACATGGGGGGATTTTTAATGATGTTCATAATTGCTGGCCTTTACTAGAATCATGTTGTTCTACTTTTAAATATCCCGTATTAAAAAAAAAAAGACAGAGATCAATTTGCTGATTTTTATTTTAGTACTGGATGCAAGATAGTAGTGTGCAAGGGTTCAAGCCCCCAGTCCCTACCTGCAAAGGGGAAGCTTCACAGGCAGTGAAACAGTTTTACAGTTGTCTCTCTCATAAGTTCAGTCTTTTCCATCGAAAGTCTTATCATTTCTAAGATAAGAACCTTTCCTGGGTGATACCTTTAAGGAATATCTTTTTTATTATTATTTTTATTTTTTAATTTATTAATTATTGGAGAGAGAGACAGAGAGACACCTACAACCCTGCTTCACCACTCTCTCAAATTTCCCCCCTGCAGGTGGGAACCAGGGGCTTGAACCAAGGTCCTTGTGCACTGTAATGTGAGCGCTTAGCCAGGTGTGCCACCACCTGGCCCTGAGGGATCGCTTTTTCAAGGGCAACCTCCATTTTGTCCTTCATGAAAGGTCCTGTTCTGTGAAATTTCTGCCAAAGATATAGTTTGGTCTGCCTGATTTTTGCTGTACTTATAAGACTTAGAAAACCAGAATGCAGTCTACATGGAAAATGGTCTCATATCATTTTATTTTTTAAAAAAGAGCTTAATTTGCACATAGTCTATGATTTGTTTGTTGTTGTTGTTGTTGTTGTTTTAAAAAAGACTTAGAGCATTTTTAGAGCTGTTAAGCTAGTCTTATCACACCTTGTGGAAAAATATATTGAGCAAACAACATGCTTCAAGCGATCTAAAAAAAAATCTAGGTAATTATCACTAAGTTGAAAGAGAGAGAGTCAGAGAGTCATTAAACCAAAAGGAGGACCATCTTGACTATTTTGCTATTTTGCTCATGTTCACTCACTGGGCTCCCTCCTAAAACCCTGCTGAGACTCCCTTCTCAACAATATAGTAAAATGTCTTTGGGGCGGGGTCACTCTGTAATCTGAGAATGCCAAGTTTTCTAGTAAAAAATGCATTTGAAAAATACCTCACAGTACTTCAGAATTCAGTCTTATTATTTCCTAGCCTTATGAAAACCAATTTCTTAGAAATTAGACCTTTTTTTTCCAATATGTTGTATACAGTGCCAACTACAATATTCTATACATAAATCAAGGCAAGTAGGACTTTTTTATTAGCAGCTCTATAATCGAACTGGTAAAATGTTGTAAAATAAATTTTTTTCACTGTAGTCAAAACCATTATAGGATCATGAAATAAGTCACCAACTTTTTTTCCCCATTTGTTAAAGCATAACTGTAGCTGCTGCTTTTTGAAGTGAAGAAAACCCTTAATTAGCATCCCTGTGACTTCTATTTTATTGTTATCCTATTTATAATCAGTGAGTCATTGTAAAAAACAACAACTTGATAAACAAAGCCTTAGCAAGTATTTTGGATATCCTTTTATAAATGAGTATTTGGTGATCTTTACATCCCCCTAAAAGATTTCTTTCTGGTGTTAAATATTAATTACTAGAAACTATATTACATTTTATAAAACACTATTCGTACTCAGTAACCATGTATACGTGTTACATGCCTGTGATACAATTAATGATTGGATGTGATTGCTTTGGATAAGAATATACTGATAGACTTTAAAAAATCACACTGTTTTTGAGACTTAATTTTTAATACAGTTTTTAAATGGAGATTTATAAGTGAAAAATTATGCCACTGGAACAAAAAGTCCTGCAACTAAAGAAAAAGGGGGGTGACTACTGACTTGGGAGCAAGTAGCATGTTGAAAATCAAAGTTTTAAGTGTTAGTAGGCTCAATAAATTAATTTATATAATACACAAATCACAGAGTAATTAGAAGAGAAGCAGTTTCACTCCCTCTGTTTTGTTTTTTTTTCAATTTTAGTCACATGATGACTTCACTTTTTATTTTCTTATTCTTTAAGATAGACAGAGAACTAAGAGGCATGGGAGAGATAGAGACAGAGAAAAGAGAGACACCTGCAGCCCTATTTCACTGTTCATGAAGTTTCCCCACTACATGTGGGAATCTGGGGATTCAATGCTATTGTTTTCTTTTTTTTAACATTGTAACTTGTGCATTCTACTGGGTGAACCACAACTCAGGCCTAGAATTTTTTATTTCATCCAGGTATAAATGGATGAAATAAAATTCTGTTAAGAGATATGCCTTTCAGGAATCAGGGTGATTCTTGTAAGAATCAAAGGATCCTTTCAAGAATCAGAATGATCTAACTCATACTTTGTGTAGTATTTAATTCAAAAATCTCATTTACCTGGCTGCTTCAGTAACAATCAGAAATTACCTTTTAGATTGTCTTCTATCCCTAATAATTACTGGAAGCTCAATTATCTAAATACCTATAACAGAAGAAAGAGAATGTTGACTACCATTTATTTTTAAAAGCACTGAAAAGGAGGGAACTTATGTGCTTATTTTTCTTGGAAAAATAGACATCTAGGAAAGTACCATTCCTGTATCTGCATTTGATTATATCAAATTGGTCTCAATATACCCAATTAAAAATATTTGTTTATTTATTTTCCCTTGTTTTTGTTGTTGTTATTATTGATGTCATCGTTGTTAGATAGTACAGAGAGAAATGGAGAGAGGAGGGGAAGACAGAGTGGGGAGAGAAAGAGAGACACCTGCAGACCTGCTTCACCGCCTGTGAAGCAACTCCCCTGCAGGTGGGGATCCGGGGGCTTGAACCAGTATCCTTAGACAGGTCCTTGCTTTTCACGCCATGTGCACTTCACTGACTGCGCTACCACCGACTCCCTCTACCGAATATTTTTAAAGCCTTACATGTTACCATGGAGAATACAAGGACCTGTTAATTTCTTCACTAAATGGCTAGCTCCATTAAGGTGGTGGGAAGTTTAGAAAGCATTTGATGCATTTGAAGGTCTAAGAACAGAATTGGGAGTTGGGCAGTAGTTGAGCACACACTTTCCCATGTGCAGGTCCTCAGGTTGAAGCCCCATCCCATCTCCACCTGCAGAAGGGAAGCTTTGCAAGTGGTGAAGCAGTGCTGTGGGTATCTCTTTCTTCCTCTCTATCTCCCCCTTCTCTCTCAATTTCTCTCTGTCTCTATCCAACAGGTAAATAAATAAATAAATAAATAAATAACAAAAGGTATGATGATCTGGTAAAGCTAAAATGGAGAGACTTAGAGAGAATATTGAGAAACCATAGAGACAGCTTGTCATGCACACTTTTCATGCAAAAACACTCAACTAACCTAATATTTTCATTCTGACTCATCCTTTACTGCACTCCAAGCAATCTCTCAGCTAATCAGTGCTTGCTAAATAAATAAATAAAATAAAAAATTTACAAACAATATTCACTTTTCTGAGTTCCCCAGCTTAACTTTCCTTTCTTAATTTTATTTTATATTAGTAGAGATTTTAGTGTGGGGAGAAATAATATAATGATTATGCAAACACAATCTAATGCCTGAGGTTCTCTGAGCTCCCAGGTTCAGAGAAAAACAATGCTCTGGTAAAGTAAATAAATAAATATTGATGTAAGTAAGGTATTTTGACAGGTGAAATGCATTCCTTAATAACTGGCTTTCTTTTTTTTATAATATCTTATTTATTTGGGTAGAGACAGGGAGAGGTTGAGAATGTAGGAGGAGACAGAGGGAGAGAGACAGTGAGACACCTGCAGCCCTGCTTCACTATGTATGATGCTTTCCCCCCTGCAGGTGGGGACCAGGGGCTTGAATCTGGGTCCTTGTGCATTGTAGCATGTACACTCAACCACCTAGTCTCTGTGGAATGTAATTTTTATTAACACTATTGATTATATAAGTAAAATGCAACTTTGTGGATTTATGCCTCAAAGAAATGGGTTTTTTGTCTGAAGAAGTATCTAAATATAATTAAGATGTATAGGCTCAAATATGAAGAAGAGAAGTAAAGGTTTCCCTTTATTGCCAAAAGAACCCCAAATTATGTTAATAGGTAACAAACAAAAGAAGAAAACTCAATTATTGTCTAATATAGTAAATGCATTATTAAAATTGGAATCATGGTGAAATCTGTTTAACCCCAGGGATCATAAACTCAGCTATGGGACAAATACCATTCATCCATTCATTGTGTGTCTTGATCCCTAATGTATATGTTGATCTGGCCTATAAACAGTGGCCCTGTTGAAAGCAGGGACTATTGCTTACAGATCTTTCTATCTTCTGTATCTAATACAATATCTGACTCATAGCTTGAACAAATTTTACTGAAAATACTAGGTGGCACAGACTTAAGGCTTTGGAAGCTTTCCTGATGTCATGTCCTTGCCACGTTGAATGAATCATGATTCTTAAGTTCATTTAATGTTTCCCATATGCCATGATTGATGGTGAATCTAAGCCTCAACTCTTCACTGTTAATCCAATTTCTCGGTTTTATTGACAGCCTCAGTTAGCAGAGGAGCAGTTTTGTTACTTAAATACTTTCTCTTTTCTTGGCAACCAACATGCTCTTCTCTGTGACTAAGCAGAGCTGTGCCAATTTCTCTCTCTATTGTAAACAGCAACATTTAAAATTTTCTGCTGTTCCCTTCATTACATCCGTGAGTTTGCCCTTGTGGTCAGTGGTTTGCCAGAGATAAATAGTAACAGAAAATCAATTTACCCTATGAGGAGAACTGGAAATGTGGTTACTGAAAGTTAATTTCCTATCTGTGAGCAACTCAACACAGATTGGATATAGTTGAAAGACTCATTCTTCTTTAAACCTCATTTTATTTTTCCTTATTTTGAGAGGGAGAGAGAGAGGTGCAAAAGCATACACAGTATGTTCTCACTAAATGTTAACATGACATATTGAAAATATAGCTCTATATAAAAATGAAATAGAGGGGGTCGGGTGGTGGCACACCTGGTTGAGCGTACCTGTTGCAGTGTGCAAGGACCCAGGTTTGAGTCCCCAGTCCCCACCTGCAGGGGGAAAGCTTCACGAGTGGTGAAGCAGTGCTGCGGGTGTCTCTCTGTCTCTCTCCCTCTCTAGCACCCCCTTCCCTCTCAATATCTGGCTGTCTCTAACCAATAAATAAAATTAAAAATGAAATAGAAAAAAATCTTATAGCTAAAAAATAAGATAATCCTATATAATGTCACTTGAATGCCTAATGCTATGCTAATACTCTATAGATCAGGTCGAACTAAGCACTGCCAATACTGTCAATATTGGATGTTTTTCACATCAGAAAATGACTGTGGAATAAAGTTCAGTCTGCATATACTTTTCCAGATGATAAGTAATATTCTCATCTTTTGGGGAAAGAAACCAGGTATTGATAGATGAGATGACATGCCTAAACTAGGTGGTTAAAAACTGTGAGCATGGAGATACTGGCTCAGGTTGGGCTCATCTCAGTAATGACTAGCTCCAATATCCTTTCCACATTTCCTGACCATGTAAATAATACATGCTATAGGAAGTGTCTGCTATAGCAAGTGAATGACTGGGCAATAAGATATTAAATATTTAAAAGAAGCTAAACATTTAGTGATTAAAAGCATGCTGCTGGTTTAGCAATAAGATTTGAGATGTGAGTTTCATGAGTCATAAAACCTAAGAATATCCCTCCCATATGAAAGTGAGACCATTGCCTGCTATTGGTTTCTGTGTATTTCATTATAATCCTCTCTCCCTAAATTCTAAAAACAATATAAAACATTACACGAATGTTGATGTGCAAAAAGAATTTCTTGTTTACTTATATTTTCGGGGGGGGGGTGAGAAGAAGATATTGCACATTCTAGGAGCAGATCTTTTTAGGGAAATTGAACCAAAGGAGGGTCAAAAAGCTGGAGTGGCAGGCTCAATAGGTCAAAAGTGCCCTAGCTGGGGGAAAGAATTGAGTTCCTGGCCTGTTTCTCATTGACTGCCCAGATACCTCGCCAACACCCTTCTCCTCTATGGCCTTCTTTTTCCTGGGCTTAAGAGTCCTTTTGTTTATAGTAAGATGAGTACATGCTGAGGTACTTAGACTTCTTATAATTTTATTTATCTTGTGAATTTGGACCATGTATATTTTTTAATGTATGCTTTGCAGTGTTCAGGTGAATGAAACAAACTGCTAAACCATGAAGTAGATTGTAATCCATATTTAATTGTAGTTTATGTTTTTAATTATTTACTTACTTATTTACTTTTGTTGCCCTTTTTTAAAATTATTATTGTAGTTCTTATTGATGTCATCATTGTTGGATAGGACAGAGAGAAATGGAGAGAGGAGGGGAAGACAGAGATGGGGAGAGAAATACAGACACCTGCAGACCTGCTTCACTGCCTGTGAAGCAACTCCCCTGCAGGTGGGGAGCCGGGGGCTCGAACTGGAATCCTTACACCAGTCCTTGTGCTTTGCACCACGTGTGCTTAATCCTCTGTGCTACTGCCCGACTCCCACTTTATGTTTTATAGAAGTATAAACTGAGGTAGGTTCAAGGTAAACCAATGTTAGCCTGATATGTGACAAAAAAAAAAAGAGTAGTTACTAAAAACTTAAATATTGAACAAAAAAGAATTGTTTAAAAGATGGTGGGGTGTGTATGTCAAAAGGACACTGGGCTGGGGAGTTAGCATAATGGTTATGCATAATGGTTATGCAAAGAGCTACCAAAAATCCCTAGCACCACTATAAGTCAGAGCTGAGCAGAGCTCTGGTAATTAATAATAATGACAGCAATAATAATAGTAATAACAATACACAAAAACTATCTTGAAGTAAAAAATAATGGCATATTTTGAGCAACAAATAATGTAAATAAATAATTTGATTAATGCTAACATCCACTGAATAAAGAGAAACTATGAGTTTATTATGATGTAATAAATAAATGATAAAATGAAAAAACTGAATATTTGAGGGAAATCAGACATTATGCACTACTGTGTATATAAGCCCACATTTACTATTTGCTTAAACCTTGCAATGAACACCCACATTCTACCACCTCATTGCAAACCGTAACATCATTTCCAGGACCTAGGAGGTTTTTTTTAGGCTTTTACTTTTTGTGCATTTACAAATTTAGGTATATTAACTTGTAGAGAGGCTTCTTTGATTTCAGTATCATGCTGAGAAAAACAATGGTAATCATGGGTTCTATTGCTTCTACCTGTCAATATCCTAATTACTTTTACAGGCCACTTAGATGACTCAGAGGCAATGTCCTGAATACTATCATGAAAAAGATGATTCCAAGGAGAGAACTTACTGTAGTTTCACCCTCCCCTTCTGCTTTCACCAGTCCTCCGCTGAGGGTGTAAGTGTACACACTAAATGAAGGGTCTGGTCACCAATAAGAAAATCATTAGCCTTTTAACATATTGCAGACTAATAAGACAGGCAGCTATGAAGACAAGCACCTCCGATGTGCTTGCTGGACAGTAGTTCCAATTAATTATCAGCATTTCTCTGACACTTCAAATGTGTAACTGAATATTCACAAATAAATATTGCAAGAACATGAATGGTAGCATATATGTGTGTGATATATATTATCTTATATATATATATTATATATATATATAATCTCAGAGAACTCTTACGTAAAGCACATTCTATTTTAAAGTTTGTATTTATAGGACAGCAAATTTCACACACTTGACAAGGTAATTTTTTTCTGACAAGGATTTTTCACTGGAGTACAGAGATGGAAATTTAAAATATAACATTGATTGATGATGAAAATACCCCATTTTCCCTTAGCATTTTAAAATGTCATATTATACTTGAAGTCAGACTGATTCTGTTCAAGGCAGTGGATTCCGCCAGTAATTATTTAAAGTATATTTTAAACATTGATTCATTATTTATAAAGATTAAGTCTCTACTCTGGACTGGTCCTGGAAAAACAAGAGTAGTGATAGCCTCAGGCCTTAAGACATTTGCATCCTGTAAGGATGTACACAGTTGATAAGAACAAGTCAGGCAAAGGTTCTCTATTCATGGTGGATAATAGGCTCGGGAAAGAGGGAACTTGATATCTTCTGATACATTCAAGAACATGAGTTTTTGAAAGATGCAAAATTCTCTTTGCTAAAGAAACGGAAGTGGGGTATTTCAGCAGATGTTCAGAAGGTGTGTGGAGCCTGTAGGGAATAGATGCCTGGTCAAAATGGCTCTGGTGTTGAAGCCATTTGTTAAAGTGTCTTCTTTTTGAAAGTTTTCCCCATTTTCTTCCTGTATTTACCTCTCAAAAGAAATGTATCAGCTTCTTAAGTTCTGTAAAAAAAAAAAAAAAAAAAAACCTGTAGAGGTTTAGAGTGGGTATGGATTGAATGGTATGGATTGTACTCACAGATGAATTTGCTACCATTGGACTTGAATTCAGCATCTTCTGCATACTAGAAGATCTTCTTGTACGTCAGTCCACATTTGAAGTTTTCTTCATGAAGATATTGCACAGTATTTACTAAACTTATTTGTAAGCATTTTTTCATTGTTTTCCACTTTTAATGAGATCTCAAATTCCATTAAAAATTCTAATTGGATCCTGCTGAGATACAGAAAAACCTTTCCAATCTATACCCCTTTTAATTCCTTGCTCCTGCCTGATTGCTATGGCAAGAATTTCCAACACTTATGTTGAATAGTAAAGGCAATAGTGGCAGCCCTGTATAGTACCTGATCTGAGTGAAAATGCTTCCAGTTTTTTTTGGTTTTTTTTTAATTTTCTTTTTTTATATATATAAGAAAGGATTAATTAACAAAACCATAGGGTAGGAGGGGTATAACTCCACATAATTCCCACACCCAATCTCCATATCCCACCCCCTCCCATGATAACTTTCCCATTCTCTATCCCTCTGGATAGAGGTCATTGTGGGTTGCAGAAGGTAGAAGGTCTGGCTTCTGTAATTGCTTCCCCACTGAACATGGGTGTTGACTGGTCGGTCCATACTCCCAGTCTGCCTCTCTCTTTCCCTAGTAGGGTGGGTCTCTGGGGAAGCTGAGCTCCAGGACACATTGGTGGGGTCTTCAGTCCAGGGAAGCCTGGCCGGCATCCTGATGACATCTGGAACCTGGTGACTGAAAGAGAGTTAACATACGAAGCCAAACAAATTATTGAGCAATCATGGACCCAAAGCTTGGAATAGTGGAGAGGAAGTGTTAGGGAGGTACTCACTGCAAATTCTAGTGTACTTCTGCTTTCAGGTATATATTTTGCAGTAGTTTACGGATACGTGTGAACATATGCTCTCTCTCACAGAAACTGGTGTATATCTAGGTTTTAGGACTTTGTTAGAAAGTGAACCACCTGAGATGAAATTAGAGTATACTATGAAAGGAAAGGTCTCACCCGAGTAATGAAGCTGAAGGGTTGTCATTCTACACGTGAAGTCTCTGGACACAGACTGAAGTGAAGCATGTTGGTTAGGTTGTGATCGACAGATGCAATATTATTTGATATGGATTGGGAGAGGCATACGGGAAAGTGGGCCCTATACAAGGGTTCCAGGACTGGGGAGATCTATAGTGGAGATGTGAGGTTCCTGCTATCTTAGGATTCAAAAAAACAATCAATAGTTAATGTTATCATCACATTATTTGGTAATTGGGTTAACTTTGAAAAGTTCTTTTGTTACGGTTTGCTGTACAGTACCCAGTATCTTGTATAAAGCTGTGCTATTGGATGCTTCTAATCTACTTGGTCTAGGCTTTTGAGAGAGTCCACATATCAAATACACAGCCTATATATTAAAAAGATTCAGTTTGTATTTTGAAAAACTTTGAGACATACAATTGATTTTCCCCCTCTCATATTAATTAACTACTGATTTATATGTCTACATTTTGCTAGGAGTGTACATAAACACCATTCCCACCACCAAAAGACTGTGACCCATCCCTCCCACCCACTCCCACCCTCCACTGGCCCAGGAAGCTGCATGTCTACCTCTCACCACAGGGTTTTTACTTTGATGCCCTACTTACAATTTGATCAGGTCCTGCTTTTAGTTTCCCTTTCAGATCTTACTCAACTTCTGTTGATGAGTGGGATCATCCCATACTCATCTTTATCTTTCTGACTTAGCTCACTTCACATAATTCCTTCTTGCTCTGTCCAAGATGGGTCAGAGAAGGTGGGTTAATTGTTCTTGATAGCTGTATAGTATTCCATTGTGTATATATACCACAGCTTTCTCAGCCACTCATCTGTTGTTGGGCACCTGGGTTGCTTCCAGGTTTTAGCTATTATGAATTGTGCTGCTATGAACATAGGAGTACACACCTCTTTTTGGTTGGGTGTTATGGAGTCCTTGGGGTATAACCCCAGGAGAGGAATTACTGGATCATATGGAAGGTCCATGTCTAGCCTTCTGAGAGTTTTCCAGACTGCTCTCCACAGAGGCTGGACCAATTTACATTCCCACCAGCAATGCAAGAGGGGTTCTCTGTCCCCACAACCTCTCCAGCATTTGTTGCTGCTGTCCTTTTTGATGTATGCCATTCTTACAGGAGTGAGGTGGTATCTTAGTGTTGTCTTAATTTGCATTTCTCTGACAATCAGTGACCTAGAGCAGTTTTTCATATGTTTGTTAGCCTTTTGGATCTCCTCTGTAGTGAATATTTTGTTCATATCCTCTGCCCATTTTTGGATGGGGTCATTTGCTTTTTTGGTGCTAAGTTTGCTGAGCTGTTTATTTATTTTGGTGATTAGTGTCTTGTCTGATATATGGCATGTGAAAATCTTCTCCCATTCTGTGAGGGGTCTCTTTGTTTAATAGTTTCTTTGTATGTGCAGAAGCTTTTCAATTTGATGTAGTCCCATTGGTTTGTTTCTCCTTTAGTCTTCCTTGCAATTGGGTTTAATTCATCAAAGATATCCTTGAGGTGTAGGTGGGAAACTGTTTTACCAATGTTTTCCTCTAAGTATTTGATTCTTTCTGTTCTGACATCTAGGTCTTTGATCCATTTGGAGTTGATTTTTGTTTCTGGTGAGATAAAGTTGTTCAATTTCATTCTTCTGCATGTTACAACCCAGTTTTCCCAGCACCATTTATTGAAGAGAGCCTCCTTTTTCCATTTAATCCTTTGGGCCCCCTTATCAAAGATTAGATGCCCATAGGTGTTGGGATTTATTTCTGGGCTTTCAATTCTGTTCCACTGGTCTGTGTGTCTATTTTTGTTCCAGCACCATGCTGTTTTGATGATGACGGCTTTATAATATAGTTTAACATCTGGGAGTGTGATGCCTCCATTTGTTTCTTTTCCTCAAGATGGTTTTGGCAATTCTAGGTGTTTTCGGGTTCCAGATAAATGATTGTAGTATTTGTTCTATTCTCTTAAAGAAGCTTGGTGGAACTTTGATGGGTATTGCATTAAATTTGTATATGGCTCTGGGGAGAATATTCATTTTGATGATATTTATTCTTCCAATCCATGAGCCTGGGATATATTTTCATTTCTTGGTATCAGTTTTTATTTCCATGAGTAGCAACTCATAGTTTTCAGTATACACGTCTTTCACTTCTTTGGTCAACTTTATTCCTGGGTATTTGATTGATTTTGCTCAAACAGTAAATGGGAGTGATTTCTGGATGTCTTCTTCTTCAGATTTAGTGTTTGCATAAAGAAATGCCACTGATTTTTGTACATGGATTTTTTAGCCTGATACCTTGCTATATTGCCTAATAACTTCCAGTAATCTGAAATGTCCAAGAGGTTTAGTCTGTCAATCTCTTTATTCTATTCTCTTGTATCTTTATTGGTTCTCTGCTTTGTTGATCTGTGTAAGTGTGAGAGTGGGGTATTGAAGTTTCCCACTATTATTGTATTACTATTGATGTATTTTTGAAATTCTTTCAGTAGGTGCTTGACGTATTTAGATGGCCCCTCGTTGGGTGCATAGATATTAATAATTGTTAAGTCTTCTTGGCTGATTGATCCTCTAATCATTATGTAATATCCTTGCCTATCTTTTATTACTTTATTTGATTTAAAATCTATCACGTCTGAGATAAGAATGACTGTTCCTGCCCTTTTTTGTGGTCCGTTAGCCTGTATGATAGTTTTCCATCCTTTCACTTTAAGTCTGTATTTATCTTGTTGTGACAGATGGGTTTCTTGCAAGCAGCATATGGTTGGATTATGTTTTCTGATCCGTCCCCCCACCCTGTGCCTTTTGATGGATGTGTTTAAGCCATTGATGTTTATTGATATTATGGATTTAATGTATTGTAGTGCTATTGTTCAATAAAATTTTGTTTGCTCTGATATATTGCTAGTATTATAGTGATCTTCTTGTTTATAAGAGGTCTTTTAGAACCTCTTTCAGGGCTGGTTTGGTGATGGTTGCCTCCTTTAACTGTTGTTTGTCTAAGAATGTTTTGATCCCTCCATCTAGCTTGAATGAAAGTCTAGCAGGATATATTATCCTTGGTTGAAACCCTTTTTCATTCAGGGCTCGATAGATATCTTGCCATTCTCTTCTGGCTTTTAGAGTTTGAGTGCAGAAGTCTGCAGATAATCTTCTGGGTTTTCCTTTGTATGTGACTTTTTGTTTCTCTCTTGCAGCCTTTAGGATCCTTTCTTTATCCTTACTTCTTCTCATTGTGACTATGATGTGTCTTGGTGTTTTCAGGTCTGGGTTGATTCTCTTTGGTACTCTCTGGGCCTCTTGAATCTTGATGTCCTTTCTGTTATTCAGGTCTTAGAAGTTTTCTTCTATTATTTCCTCTAGAATGTTTGCTTCCCCTTCCTCTCTTTCTTCCTCTGGCAGGCCAATTATACGAATGTTACTTCTTTTGAGATCATCCCATATGTCTCTGTTGTTGTTTTCAGTGTCTCTAAATCTCTTTTTAAGCTCTTTCACCTCTTTCTTAGTTTTCTCTAACTCATCCTCTGTCTGACTAATTCTGTTTTCTGCTTCTGTTAGTCTGCTTTCCCTTGCCTCAGCTTCTTTCTTCATTACAGCTATTTCAGCTTTCAGTTCTCTAATTGCCTCAAGATAATCAGTATTTTCCTTGGGGGTCTCAACTGTTGTTTCCCTAATACTGCCATTCCTTTCCTCCAATGTTGTTTTCATTTCTGTGATTAATAAGTTTATTATTGCTTGCATACTTTTCTTATCTATGGTTACCTCTGGCTGATTTGTAGTTTCTTCTGGGCTCTTGTCTTCATTCATTGGAGTAGCAGTTTTATTTGTTTTTGATCTACCCATTTTTTTGATTTATGTGTTTCTTTTTTTATGCTCTGTTGTTCCTCAGTTGTTGTATCTTGAGTACAAGCAACACTGTACTAAATACCTTTATGACAATTGCACTCACCAACCTCAGGAATTTCAGTAGCAACTGAGGCAAGTATTGAAGCAGTTTAATCTCTACCAGTTAGCCAAGCAATTTCTCCAGTCCGTGAAAAAATAGTAACCAAATCCCAATGAAGAAGAAAGAGAAAAGAAAGAGAGGATAGCAAGAATAGACAGTTATGCAGATCTACTATCCACTGTATATTCTAGGGGTAACAAGAGGGGAAAGGGAACTAGAATAGAGATACACACATAGAGTCCACTCTGAGTCAGATTTCTTCCCCAAAATAATTCACAAATTCAGAAAGGCAAAGAAGAAGGAAGAAGTGTATGACAAGATAAAAAAAAAAAGAAAGAAAAAGAAAGAAGAGACAAGAGAGAGAGAAGGGAAAAGATAAGAAAAAGAGCTATAATTAAAGAACAGTGAAAGGAAAGGTTTTCATTTATTAATTTATTTTAAATTAAATTAAATTAAAATTTTTTTGATTAGCTAGGAGGGAGAGGGAGGGGAGAGTCTGTAGAGGAGGTAGGATTAAGGAAACAAGTTCCTCCCACAACAGATAAGATGCCCACTACCCTAGCAATGAAAGATACCCTAAGAGTTAATTCTGATCAACCTAAAGGAGGGGAAGATATATGTCTTTATATAATATTAATAATAAAATAGAGCAGGGTAAAATAATATAAAATAAAATAAAAACCCTGTCCCAGATTACCTCAAACCTTGTGATCAGAGGCAGCTGATTGTTAAGAATCAGAAAAAAAAAAAACAAAAAAAACCTCAGGACTAGACAAGGATAGCTGAAATAGACAGTTATGCAAATCTATTATCAACTGTATATTCTAGGGGTATATTCTGTATATTCTATGCAAATCTATTATCAACTGTATATTCTATTCTGTATATGCTAAAGTAGGAAGGGAAGTTTAGCAGACACACTCGCAGTGAGAGTCCACACTGAGTCAGAATTCTTCCCCCAAATAATTCCCAAATGTGTATCAGTGAATTCAAAAAAGCACACTGTTTGATGGTGTGGGGGCTGGGGGCGGTTGCTTTGGAAGCTGTAGGATTAAGGAAAAAAGGATGACAAGAATGAGAAGAAAAAAAAAGAAAGAGAGAGAGAAAAAAGAAAAAGATAAGAAAAAGAACAGTCATAAAAGAGCAGTGAAAGGAAAGGTTTTTTTTTATTTATTTATTTTTAATTATTTAATTAGCTATGTGGGGTGAGGTGGGGGGCTTGGCTACTTAGAAAGAAAAAAGGCCAGAGGTTTCAGAAGGGTATAGACTTAGAATGAATGATACTCCTTGGTGGGACAGGAATTTGGTAAAGAAAGAGTCTCCTAGCAGGGGAGCCTGCTAGGAGCTGGTTCCCAGGGATTGGTTATGGGGGGGGGGGGGTGGACGTATGCTTAAAAATTAAAAGGAAAAAAAAAATTTTCCCCTTTTTTCCTACTCTAACTCTTTTTTTTTTTTTAATTTTTTATTTAAGAAAGGATTAGTGAACAAAAGCATAAGGTAGGAGGGGTACAACTCCACACAATTCCCAACACCCAATCCCCATAACCCACACCCTCCCCTGATAGCTTTCCCATTCTCTATCCCTCTGGGAGCATGGACCCAGGGTCGTTGAGGGATGCAGAAGGTAGAAGGTCTGGCTTCTGTAATTGCTTCCCCGCTGAACATGGGCGTTGACTGGTCGGTCCAAACCCCCAGTCTGCCTCTCTCTTTCCCTAGTAGGGTGTGACTCTGGGGAAGCTGAGCTCCAGGACACATTGGTGGGGTCTTCAATCCAGGGAAGCCTAGCCAGCATCCTGGTGGCATCTGGAACCTGGTGATTGAAAACAGAGTTAACATATGAAGCCAAACAATTTGTTGAGCAATCATGGATCCCAAGCTTGGAATAGTGGAGAGGAAGTGTTAGGGAGGTACTCACTGCAAACTCTAGTGTAGTCCTGCTTTCAGGTATATATTTTGCAGTAGTTTATGGATACGTGTGCACATAAGCTCTCTCTCACAGAAACTGGTGTATATCTAGGTTATGGGACTTTGTTAGAAAGTGAACTACCTGAGATGAAATTAGAGTGTACTATTAAAGGAAAGGTCTCACCCGAGTAATGGGGCTGAAGGGTTGTCATTCCACACGTGAAGTCTCTGGATACATTCTGAGGTGAAGCATGTTGAGGTAGCAATCGTTGCTTTGGTTAGGTTGTGATCGGCAGATGCAATGTTATTTGGTTTGGATTGGGAGATGCATACGGGAAAGTGGGCCCTATCCAAGGGTTCCAGGACTGGGGGAAGTAGGGGCTCTATAGTGAAGATGTGAGGTTCCTGCTGTCTTAGGGTTCAAAAAGACACTCAATAGTTAATATTATCATCACATTATTTGTTAATTGGGTTAACTTTGAAAAGTCCCTTTGTTATGGTTTGCTGGACAGTACCCAGTATCTTGTATATAGCTGTGCTATTGGAAGCTTCTAATCTACTTGGTCTAGGCTTTTGAGAGAGTCCGCATATCAAATACATAGCCTATATATTAAAAAGATTCAGTTTGTCTTTTGAGAAACTTTGAGACATACAATTGATTTCCCCCTCTCATATTAATTAGCTACTGATTTATATGTCTACATTTTGCTAGGAGTGTACATAAACACCATTCCCACCACCAAAGGACTGTGACCCATCCCTCCTGCCCACTCCCACCCCCCACTGGCCCAGGAAGCTACATGCCTACCCCTCACCACTGGGTTTTTACTTTGGTGCCCTACTTACAATTTGATCAGGTCCTGCTTTTAGTTTCCCTTTCAGATCTTCTAAGTCAGCTTCTGTTGATGAGTGGGATCATCCCATACTCATCTTTATCTTTCTGACTTAGTTCACTTAACATAATTCCTTCTAGCTCTGTCCAAGATGGGTCAGAGAAGGTGGGTTCATTGTTCTTGATAGCTGCATAGTATTCCATTGTATATATATACCACAGCTTTCTCAGCCACTCATCTGTTGTTGGGCACCTGGATTGCTTCCAGGTTTTAGCTATTATGAATTGTGCTGCTATGAACATAGGAGTACACACCTCTTTTTGGTTGGGTGTTATGGAGTCCTTGGGGTATAACCCCAGGAGAGGAATTATTGGGTCATATGGAAGGTCCATGTCTAGCCTTCTGAGAGTTTTCCAGACTGCTCTCCACAGAGGCTGGACCAATTTACATTCCCACCAGCAATGTAAAAGGGTTCCTCTGTCCCCACATCCTCTCCAGCATTTGTTGCTGCTGTCCTTTTTGATGTATGCCATTCTTACAGGAGTGAGGTGGTATCTTAGTGTTGTCTTGATTTGCATTTCTCTGATAATCAGTGACCTAGGGCAGTTTTTCATATGTTTGTTAGCCTTTTGGATCTCCTCTGTGGTGAATGTTTTGTTCATTTCCTCTGCCCATTTTTGGATGGGGTCATTTGCTTTTTTGCGGCTAAGTTTGCTGAGCTCTTTATATATTTTGGTGATTAGTTTCTTGTCTGATGTCTGGCATGTGAAGATCTTCTCCCATTCTGTGAGGGGTCTCTCTGTTTGTTTAATAGTTTCTTTGGATGTGCAGAAGCTTTTCAATTTGATGTAGTCCCATTGGTTTGTTTCTGCTTTGGTCTTCCTTGCAATTGGGTTTGATTCATCAAAGATGTCCTTGAGGTGTATGTGGGAAAGTGTTTTACCGATGTTTTCCTCTAAGTATTTGATTGTTTCTGGTCTGACATCTAGGTCTTTGATCCATTTGGAGTTGATTTTTGTTTCTGTTGAGATAAAGTGGTTCAATTTCATTCTTCTGCATGTTTCAACCCAGTTTTTCCAGCACCATTTATTGAAGAGAGCCTCCTTTTTCCATTTAATCCTTTGGGCCCCCTTATCAAAGATTAGATGCCCATAGGTGTTGGGATTTACTTCTGGGCTTTCAATTCTGTTCCACTGGTCTGTATGCCTATTTTTGTTCCAGTACCATGCTGTTTTGATGATGATGGCTTTATAATGTAGTTTAAGGTCTGGGAGTGTGATGCCTCCATTTCTGTTTCTTTTCCTCAAGATGGTTTTGGCAATTCTAGGTGTTTTCAGGTTCCAGATAAATGATTGTAGCGTTTGTTCTATTCTCTTAAAGAAGCCTGGTGGAACTTTGATGGGTATTGCATTAAATTTGTATATGGCTCTGGGGAGAATATTCATTTTGATGATATTTATTCTTCCAATCCATGAGCATGGGATATCTTTCCATTTCTTGGTATCAGTTTCTATCTCCTTGAGTAGCGACTCATAGTTTTCAGTATACAAGTCTTTCACTTCTTTGGTCAACTTTATTCCTAGGTATTTGATTGATTTTGCTGAAACAGTAAATGGGAGTGATTTCTGGATGTCTTCTTCAGATTTAGTGTTTGCATAAAGAAATGCCACTGATTTTTGTACATTGATTTTGTAGCCTGATACCTTGCTATATTGCCTAACAACTTCCAGTAATTTTCTACTGGATTCTTTAGGTCTTTCTATGTATACTATCATATCATCTGCAAATAGTGAGAGCTTGACTTCTTCCCTTCCAATCTGTATCCCTTTGATTTCTTTCTCTTGCCTGATTGCTATGGCAAGAACTTCCAATACTATGTTGAAGAGTAACGGTGACAGTGGACAGCCCTGTCTAGTCCCCGATCTGAGGGGTTATGCTTTCAGCTTCTCTCCATTGAGTATGATGTTGGCTGTAGGTTTGCTATATATAGACTCCACTATCTTGAGGAATTTCCCATCTATTCCCATTTTCTGTAGAGTTTTGAGCATGAATGGGTGTTGGATTTTGTCAAAGGCTTTCTCTGCATCTATTGAGATAATCATGTGGTTTTTGGCTTTGCTTTTATTGATGTGATGAATGACATTGATTGATTTACGGATGTTGAACCAGCCTTGCATTCCTGGGATGAATCCCACTTGGTCATGATGAACAATCTTTTTGATGTGTTGCTGTATCCGGTTGGCCAAGATCTTGTTTAATATTTTGGCATCTATGTTCATCAGAGATATTGGTCTGTAGTTTTCCTTTTTTGTTCTGTCCCTATCAGCTTTTGGTATCAGGGTGATGTTGGCTTCATAAAAGGTGGAAGGGAGTATTCCTGTTTCTTCAATCTTATGGAATAGCTTAAGAAGTATGGGTATTAACTGTTTCCTGAAAGTTTTGTAGAATTCATTTGTGAAGCCATCTGGTCCAGGACTTTTGTTGTTGGGGAGATTCTTAATAACGGTTTCAATTTCTTTGTCTGTGATTGGTGCATTTAGATTTTATAGTTCTTCTTGGTTCAGTTTTGGAAGTGCATAGGTTTCTAGGAATTGTTCCATTTCTTCCAGATTCTCTAGCTTGGTGGCATATAGTTCTTTATAGAAGTTTCGCAGAATTCTCTGGATTTCTGTGGTGTCAGTTGTGATATCTCCTGCATCGTTTACAATTCTATTAATTTGAGTCTTCTCTCTTTTTTGTTTGGTGAGTCTGGCTAGGGGTTTGTCAATTTTGTTTAATCTTTCAAAGAACCAACATTTGTCTTCATTGATCTTTTGTATGGTTCTTTTATTTTCGATGTTGTTTATTTCTGCTCTAACTTTAGTGATTTCTGTCCTTCTGGTTGCTTTAGGGTTCCTTTGTTCCTCTTCCTCTAAGTCCTTGAGGTGTCTAGTAAGGTCGTTCATTTGGGCTCCTTCTTGGTGTTTAATATGTGATTGTATGGCTATAAGTTTCTCTCTCAGTACTGCTTTCGCTGTGTCCCAAATATTTTGATAGGTTGTGTCTTCATTTTCATTAGTTTCCAGGAACATTTGAATTTCCTGTTTGAGTGAGTCTCTGACCCAGTGGTTCTTAAGGAGCATGTTGTTTAGTTTCCAAATTCTATGTCTTTTAATAATTTTCCGTTTGTTGTTAAAAGTTAGTTTTACTCCACTGTGGTCTGAGAAGATACTTGGGATGATTTCAGTGCTCTTGAATTTATTGATGCTGTCTTTGTGGCCTAACATGTGGTCTATCCTTGAGTATGTGTTATGTGGATTTGAAAAGAAGGTGTATTCCAGTTTTTTGGGGTGGAGGAGTCTGAAAATGTCCAAGAGGTCTAGTCTGTCAATCTCTTCATTCAATTCTCTTGTATCTTTATTGGTTCTCTGCTTTGTTGATCTGTCTAAGTGTGAGAGTGGGGTATTGAAGTCTCCCACTATTATTGTATTACTATTGATGTATTTTTGAAATTCTTTCAGTAGGTGTTTAATGTATTTAGATGGTCCCTCGTTGGGTGCATAGATGTTAATAATTGTTAAGTCTTCTTGACTGATTGATCCTCTAATCATTATGTAATGTCCTTGCCTATCTTTTATTACTTTATTTAATTTAAAATCTATCGTGTCTGAGATGAGAATGGCTGTTCCTGCCCTTTTTTGTGGACCGTTAGCCTGTATGATAGTTTTCCATCCTTTCACTTTAAGTCTGTGTTTATCTTGTTGTGACAGATGGGATTCTTGCAAGCAGCATATGGTTGGGTTATGTTTTCTGATCCATCCCCCCACCCTGTGCCTTTTGATGGGTGAGTTTAAGCCATTGACATTTATTGATATTATGGATTTAATGTATTGTAGTGCCATTGTTCTAAAAAACGATTTGTTTACTCTGATATATTACAAGTATTATAGTGATGTTCTTGTTTATAAGAGGTCTTTTAGTACCTCTTTCAGGGCCGGCTTGGTGATAGTTGCCTCCTTTAACTGTTGTTTGTCTAAGAAGGTTTTGATCCCTCCATCTAGCTTGAATGAAAGTCTAGCAGGATATATTATCCTTGGTTGAAACCCTTTTTCATTCAGGGCTCGATAGATATCTTGCCACTCCCTTCTGGCTTTTAGAGTTTGAGTGGAGAAATCTGCAGAAAGTCTTATGGGTTTTCCCCTGTATGTGACTTTTTGTTTCTCTCTTGCAGCCTTTAGGATCCTTTCTTTATCCTTACTTCTTCTCATTGTGACTATGATGTGTCTTGGTGTTTTCAGGTCTGGGTTGATTCTGTTTGGTACTCTCTGGGCCTCTTGCACCTTGATATCCTTTCTGTTATTCAGGTCTGGGAAATTTTCTTGTATTATTTCCTCTAGAATGTTTGCTTCCCCTTCCTCTCTTTCTTCCTCTGGCAGGCCAATTATACGAATGTTACTTCTTTTGAGATCATCCCATATGTCTCTGTTGTTGTTTTCAGTGTCTCTCAATCTCTTTTTAAGCTCTTTCACCTCTTTCTTAGTTTTCTCTAACTCATCCTCTGTCTGACTAATTCTGTTTTCTGCTTCTGTTAGTCTGCTTTCCCTTGCCTCAGCTTTTTTCTTCATTACAGCTATTTCAGCTTTCAGTTCTCTAATTGTCTCAAGATAATCAGTATTTTCCTTGGGGGTCTCAACTGTTGTTTCCCTAATACTGCCATTCCTTTCCTCCAATGTTGTTTTCATTTCTGTGATTAATAAGTTTATTATTGCTTGCATACTTTTCTTATCTATGGTTACTTCTGATTGATTTATGGTTTCTTCTGGGCTCTTGTCTTCATTCACTGGGGTAGCAGTTTTATTTGTTTTTAATCTACCCATATTTTTTTATTTATGTGTTTCTCTCTCTCTCTTTTTTTTTAATGCTCTGTTGTTCCTCAGTTGTTGTGTTGTGAGCACAAGTAGCACTGTACTAAATACCTTTATGACAATTGCACTCACCAACCTCCGGAATTACAGTAGCAACTGAAGTAAGTATTGAAGGAGTTTAATCATTACCAGTTAGCCAAAAAATTTCTCCAGTCCGTGAAAAAATAGTAACCAAATCCCAGTGAAGAAAGAGAAAAGAAAGAGAGGATAGCAAGAATAGACAGTTATGCAAATCTACTATCCAGTGTATATTCTAGGGGTAACAAGAGTGTAAAGGGAACTAGAGCAGAGATACACACATAGAAAGTCCACTCTGGGTCAGATTTCTTCCCCAAAGTAATTCACAAATTCAGAAAGGCAAAGAAGAAAGAAGTGTATGACAGGATAAAAAAAAATAGTAATAGTAAAAAATAAAAAAAGAGATAGAGAGAGATAAGAGAGAGAAAAGGGAGAATATAAGAAGAAGGGTTGTAATTAAAGAGCAGTGTGAGGAACTTCCCAAATGTGTATCAGTGAGTTTAAAAAAAAAAAAAAAAAAAAAAACCCTGTTTGGTGGTATGGGGTATCCTGCTAGTAGCTGGTCCCAGGCACTGTTTATGGTGGGGCGGGGGGGGCGGTGGGAAGGATGTATGCTTGAAAATTAAAAGGAAGAAAAAAGAATTTTTTTCCCCTACTCTAATTCTTAACCCAAATTAAGTTATAGACACCTTGGTATGACCGCTGTGGCCCCTTATTGGCTGGCCTGCTAAAGGCAGAAAATCCTATTGTTTACACGACATGTGTCCGGAGCTCAAAGGCTAGCCGCTTCTCCGTAGTCCGCCATCTTCCGGGAAACCCCCCCCTCCAGATTTTTTAAAGGATTTCTCAAAAATGAAAACTAGCTCCAAATCCTTTGATCCAATGAGAGCTATACTCAAGAAGTCTTTGGATCTGCTCTCAGGGTCGCGGTGGACCCTGGATTCTCCCAAGAGGAAGCCCCCGAGCTAAAGTGCTCTCTCCGGGTCCTCTGCCCGCCGCGCTCTGCAACAGGAGCCGCCTTCCTGGGCAGGCGGAGGACAATGCCCGGCGCACTCTCCTTGCCCGGCGCCCTGGGAGTTGTGGAGCCCCGCTAGTCCGTGTCACCTTTACTCTAATTCTTAACCCAAATTAAATTGTACCCACTCTTTGGTGTCATCCCTTATTAACTGGCCTGCTAAAGGCAGAAAATCCTACCGTTGCCGACGATGCGGTCAGAGCGCTCGCTGTCAGCAACTTCTCAGGCCGCCATCTTCCTCTCGCCTCCCTACTCTAATTCTTAACCCAAATTAAGTTATAGTCACCTCCTTGGTGTCACCGCTAGGACCGCTTATTGACTGGTCTACTAAAGCCAGAAAATACCGTTTCCAGGAGATGTGGTCAGAGCTCAAGCCACTAGCAGCTTCTCAGTCCACTATCTTCCGGGAACCCCCATGCTTCCAGTTTTTCTCCATTGAGTATGATGTGGACTGTAGGTTTGCTATATATAGATTCTACTATCTTGAGGAATTTTCCATCTATTCCCATTTTTTGTAGTGTTTTGATCATAAAGGGATATTGTATTTTGTCAAAGGCACTCTCTGCATCTATTGATATGACCGTGTGGTTTTTGGTCTTCCTTTTTTTGATGTGATGGATCATATGTAAATCAAATATTGATTTACGTATATTAAATCAACCTTGCATCCCTGGGATAAACCCCACTTGGTCATGATGAACAATCTTTTTAATATACTGATGTATCCAGTTGGCTAGAATTTTCTTCAATATTTTAGCATCTATGTTCATCAGAGATACTGGTCTGTAGTTTTCTTTTTTGGTTGTGTCCCTGTCTGCTTTTGGTATCAGAGTGATGTTGGTTTCATAGAAGCTGGAAGGGAGTATTCCAGTGTGTTCAATCTTCTGGAAGACTTTTAAAAGTAGAGGTACTAGCTCTTCTTTGAAAGTTTTGTAGAATTCATTTGCAAAAACATCTGGTCCAGGACTTTTATATTTGGGAAGATTTTTGATAACTATTTCAATTTCATTAGTTGTGATGGGCCTGTTCATGTTATCTGCTTCCTCTTTACCTAGTTTTGGAAGTTGGTAGGTATCTAGGAAATTGTCCATTTCTTCCAGGTTCTCTATCTTGGTGACATACAGTTGTTCATAGAAGCCTCACATGATATGCTGAATTTCTGTGGTGTCTGTTGTGATATCTCCTCTTTCATTTAGTATCCGATTTATTTGGGTCTTCTCTCTTTTTTGTTTTGTGAGTCTGGCTAAAGGTTTGTCGATTTTGTTCACTCTTTCAAAGAGCCAACATTTACTTTTGTTGATCTTTTGTATGTTTTTCATATTTTCAATGTTATTTATTTCTGCCCTAACTTTAGTGATTTCTTTCCTTATGGTTGCTTTAGGGTTCCTTTGTTATTCTTCTTCTAGGTCTTTAAGATGTGCACTCAGGCTGTTTGTGCTTTTGCTTGTTTCCTCGTGTGTGCTTGTATGGCTATGAAAATTCCCTCTCAGTATCGCCTTAACTGTGTCCCAAATATTTTGATAGCTTGTGTATTCATTTTCATTGAACTCTTGAAACATTTTTATTCCTTCCTTTATTTCCTCTTTGACTCAGAAGTTGTTAAGAAATGTACTGTTGAGCTTCCACATTTTGGGACTATTGCTAATCTTTTGTTGATTGTTAAGTGTTAGTTTAATTCCACTATGGTGGAATGAAATGCTCTTGAATTTGCTGATGCTGTCTTTGTGGCCTAACATATGGTCTATCCTTGAGAATGATCCATGTGGCCTTGAGTAAAATGTGTATTCCAGTTTCTTGGGATGAATGACTCTGAAAATGTCCAATAGTTCTAGTTTATCTCTTCATTTAGCTCCCTTATGTCTTTATTGATTTTCTGCCTGGATGATCTGTCAAGTTGAGAGAGTGGGGTGTTGAAGTCCCCTACTATGACTGTGTTGCTGTTAACATATTGCTGTAGTTATTTCAGTAAGTGTTTGATGTATTTAGATGGCTTCTCATTGGGTGCATAGATGTTAATAATTGCTAAGTCCTCTTCATTGACTGATCCACTGAGCATTAAGTAGTGACCATGCCTGTCTTTTTAAATCTTATCTATTTTAATGTCTATCATGTCAGATATGAGGATATGAGAATAGCTGTTCCTGCCCTCTTTTGTGGGCCATTGGTTTATATGATAGTTTTCCATCCTTTCACTTTAAGTCTCTTTTTGTCTTGTTGAATTAGGTGGGTTTCCTGTAGACAGCATATTGTTGAGTTGTATTTTCTCATCCATCTTCCTACCTTGTGTCTTTTAATAGGTGAATTCAGGCCATTGACATTTATTGATATCAAAGATTGAAGATATTTTAACACCATTCTTGTAGCTTTTTAGAGTGTTCTGATAGATGGCACATTTATGGTCGTCAGACTGTTGATAGGAGACCTTTCAGAACTTTCAGGGCAGGCTTGGTGATAGTTGATTTCTTCAACTGTTGCTTGTCTGAGAAGGTTTTGATGCCTCCATCTAGTCTGAATGACAGTCTAGCAGAAGAGAGTAGTCTTGGTTGAAAGCCTTTCTCATTGAGCACTCGATAGATATCTTGCCATTCTCTTCTGGCCTATAGTGTTTGTGTGGAGAAGTCTGCTGCTAATCTTATGGGTTTTCCTTTGTAGGTGACTCTTTGTTTTTCTCTTGCAGCCTTCAGGATCCTTTCTTTATCCTTATCCCTTCCATTCTAAATACGATGTGTCTTGTGTCTTTATGTCTGGGTTAATTCTGTTTGGGACTCTCTGGGCTTCTTGAACCTTTATATCTTTGATGTTGTCTAGACTAGAGAAGTTCTCAGCTATTATGTCCTGAAGAATGCTTTCTTCCCCTCCCTCTCTTTCTTCCTCTGGTAAGCCAATAAAGTGTATATTATTTCTTTTGAAGTCATCCCATAGTTCTCTGTTGTTGTTTTCAGTATCTCTTAATCTCTTTTTGAGATCTCTGACTTCGTTTTTAATTGTCTCCATCCACGATCTTGCTAATTCTGTCTTCCTCCTCATTATTATAGTCTCTGTCCCTTCTACTGTTTTCTGGAGTTCTGTTGGTATGCATGAGACCCCTTCTGTTTCATTTGGTTTAAATCCCCCCTGCTTAACACTATTCTATTTACATAACCACTTCATTCTATTTACATAACCGCTGTTAACAAGTTCCACCCTCCCTCCAGGGCATTTGTGGTCCAGTGATAGGATTCTCGCCTGCTCTGCCCCCTCTTTGTCACACTCTGATTTTCACCAGTCGCTTTTCTCTCCACCCTCTCTATGTCACATCCTGTCTCCACCCTACTTGGGAAGTATATATAAAGACAGCATTGTGAGTTTTAGAGTACTTTACCTTGAGTTTAACTTAGCTCGTCTTAGATTGTGCTGCGTCCTGCATGAATAAAGAGATACTGCCTACAGCTCAACCATGAGTCCCTGGTCGTCTGTTACCTGCCCGTGAAGCCAGCCCGGCAAAAACAACCTAACCCATCGAAAACAACATATGGCGCCACAACGTGGGACCAGACCTGCGCAACTCCCAGATAAGTGAAGACTTTGCCTACCTATGCACTATGGTCTTCTCTTCTATTTATGAAGAGGTTTGCCAAAGTCTCTACTGTTTCATTATGAGACAGTTTCTCTGTCTCTGGAACATTTTACTCTGGGCCACACTTCGGTTCCCTGACCAGGAACTTTGGTTTCTTATGACGGGGATCATAGAGCTTGGGAGATACACGGAGATTTCTCCTTGGACTCTCTGGATTCCCTCTCCCATATTTCCTGAGGAAAAGGACTACATTTTGCTCCGGGCCACAGTTTGGTTCTTTATGACCGTGATCGTAGACCTTGGGATATGCATGGGGATTTCCCCTGGGACTTTCTGGACTTCTTCTCGAATGTTTCCCATGGAGAAGGACTACTCTAGTTTGAAGAACATTATCGAGTACCCTGGCAGTTCCCAAGTATGGAGACATATGGTTAGTTCTACTCTCCTGATTGGATTCTTTCTTCGATGGGAAGACGCTTTTAAAAATGGGTGCCTGAAGCAATCCAGCAGGAACAGTCCGAAGCACCCTAAATGGAATTTCGAGGAGCTTTTTGGACTAGGTCGCCCTCCGGGGATTCTTAATCCTACATGGTGAGATCTTGATAATCTGGTTCAAGTTGCGTTTCATAAGAGAATGATTTGAATGACTGAATTTTTGTTTGACATTGACTTAAAAAAAAAATGCTGGACGCAGCCATGATTTCTAGAGACATCCAGAAACAATCCAAAAAGTTGTTTTTTCCCTCCTTTGATTTCTCTTTTACGTCTTGACATGAATCTGAAACGTTTAATCCTGAAAACTGTATGAGTTATGGGTGGGGCAGATAGTGCAATGATTATGTTAATTATTCTCATGCCTGAGGCTTTTAACCGTGGTTCTTCTGTTTACCTTTCCACATTTTATTGAGTTTAAACTGTTTAAACAACCTTAAAATCATACTAGAAAGGACTTCCAATTATAATGGAGTTATCAATTATAGTAAACTTCTAATCTGCTACAAGTTTTGTTTGACAAGTAAGTGAATTTCAGTTGTCAAAGTCTTCACATGAAAAAGCACCTACTCAAATGGAATTCCTGGAAATCCATTTGGATCCTGTTCTCTGACATCGCCCACAAGATGGAATGACTACAACACATCCCCGGAAACCAATGATCAGACCTGGCACGACCTGAAGAAACGGATTCACAGACTCCAAAGCTCACTCTCTACAGAAAAGCTGAATTCTGGTGGCCGACATTCCCCTTCGAGACAGACGTGCAGCTTTTCATCCTCTGGCATTTTCTTCTGTGGTCAGCTACTTTGGACTGACACCTCCATTGGACTTACTGGTACACGCTGCTCGCTGCTGTGTTTCTCAAAGACTAACTTCAGCCAATTGCCTTGAGACTTTATAGACCATGTCCCCTCGCCTGCAGGCTCTGTCCCAGAGGCAGAAAACTCCCCCACCTTATTAGGTTATGCCCACAGAGGCATGAAGCGCCCCAAGAGGCAAGAGATGCCCACAGAGGCAGGAAACGCCCTTTGAGGCAAGAGATGCCCCCAGAGGCATGAAGCATTCCCAGAGGCAAGAAATGCCATTTCGCCTGCTAGGCCTTGCCCTTTGAGGCAAGAAACGTTCCCCTTGACATCACATTGGTTATTGCTGCTCGCCTACTTTGTTTTCCATGTCTTATGCCAGTTCTTTTGAAAACACCTGTACAATATAGGTTTCTGTTCACCCCACAATGGCCATTAGTTAAAAAGAAAGGGGGAATTGTTGGTATGCATGAGACCCCTTCTGTTTCATTTGGTTTAAATCCCCCCTGCTTAACACTATTCTATTTACATAACCACTTCATTCTATTTACATAACCACTGTTAACAAGTTCCACCCTCCCTCCAGGGCATTTGTGGTCCAGTGATAGGATTCTCACCTGTTCTGCCCCCTCTTTGTCACACTCTGATTTTCACCAGTCGCTTTTCTCTCCACCCTCTCTATGTCACATCCTGTCTCCACCCTACTTGGGAAGTATATATAAAGACAGCATTGTGAGTTTTAGAGTACTTTACCTTGAGTTTAACTTAGCTCGTCTTAGATTGTGCTGCGTCCTGCATGAATAAAGAGATACTGCCTACAGCTCAACCATGAGTCCCTGGTCATCTGTTACCTGCCCGTGAAGCCAGCCCAGTGAAAACAACATAACCCGTCCAAAACAACAGAGTTCATCTATTTTTTTACCCTGTTGTGATGCTGTTTTAGCTTGTTCAGCTAATTGTATTCTTAACTCAGCTATTTCAGCTTTGAGCTCTCTAATAATCTTGAGATAATTCATGTTTTCCTCCATAGTCTCATTTGTTGTTCCTGTATTTCTGATTACAATTCTTTCAAACTCTTTACTCACTCCTGTCATTTTTTGGTTATCTAGTGTTTGGATGTTGACCTCATTATTTTGTGCTTCACCCTTTGGGGGGTTTTTAGCTGGACTCTTTCCTGGTTTATTTCTCCAATATTTATTCTTGTTGGTTTTACCATTTTATATATTATGTTATGATTTCTCCCTCTCAGTATTTTTCAAATTACTGATCATTATTGCCTGGATTTATTTGTGTCTAAGTAAGGTAATTAAAGGGTTCACAGTTGTGGAAGTTGACTGTTGTTTCAATAGTATTTTAATCCCTGAGTTGGAACTCAGTAGCTTAAAAGCCTCTTTTGTGCTTTTTCTCCTCTGTAGGCTATGGGAGACTGAGGGCTTTTAAACTATAAGTGTGCTTCTTAGCTTAATCACTGACTCCTGACCAAGAGATAAAGCAGGATGTGTAAGAGATAATCCAGTGGTTATGCAAAGAGACTTTCACAGCCCTACCACTATGCCACTGAGGTATAGGTCTTCTCCTGAGTTTCCTGGTTAGATCTCTATCCCCTGGTGTCCCTCCCTGCCGCTGCTCCAGATTCTGAGGGCAGTAGTAATGGAGACTCAGAGTTGCACTTGGTGAATCTCTGGGGAGTCCTGTCCTTCCTTCAGCTGTCCCCTTGTTGGTGGAACAGACTGGAGGTGGTGTCTCTGATAAACTGCTAGACTGTTATCAGCCACTTAATCTCTCCATAGGCTCCTCTCTGTCCACCAGTCACACGTGTTTGCACTCACCGGTGATTTGGTGGGTTCCTGAAGTTGTTCTAGTCCTGCCTTGTTTTGGTCCCAGGTGGGCTTCTTTGGTATTCCTAGTTGAACTGGGAGAGGAGAGGAGAGGTAAGGAGAGGAGAGAAACAGATCTCTGTATTAACATCTTCTATTTTGGGAGCTATTTTCAGCCATATCAATTTTATTGTTTAGACCTTTCATTAACATTTAATTTCAGCTATCCTGGTTTAATTTTTTTCCCTCCAGGGTTATTTCTGGGTCTCAGTCTGTACACTACAAATCCACTGCTCCTGGAGGCTATTTTTTCCCTTTTTGTTGCCCTTGTTGTTTATCATTGTTGTTATTTTCATTATTTTTGTTATTGCTTTTGTTGTTGTTAGATAGAACAGAGAGAAATCCAGAGAGGAGGGTAAACAGAGAGGGGGAGAGAAAGATAGACACCTGCAGATCTACTTCACCACCTGTTAAGTGACCCCCCTCCCCCACATGTTTATCATTGTCTGCAAAAGGTAGGGGAGGATATAGGGATCATGCAAGGTGTTATTTTCTAAATGGTGGAATTAGAACCTCTTCTTAATTTCTTATTCAATTCAAATACCAAGTGGTTGAATTAAAAATGTAAACCCACACTGTGTTACAATTCAGTTTCTCTTTGTTGTTGCTTTTTATTAGTGATTTAATATTGATTTACAAAATTATGAGATAAAGGGTATAATTCCATACTCTTCCCACCACCAGAGTTCTGTATCCCCATTCCCTCTATTGGAAACTGCAGTAGTTCTCTCCCAAGGTCATACATAAGGGTTGACTGTTATATATATATTTGCCCATTTTTTTCTATAGTCCCACCTTCTCTTCCTTCTAAGTCATACTTACACCTATTGCTACTTCTGAATTGCTTTTTTTCCTCTTCTCTCTCTGGGTCTTGATGGAATTGGAGTTCAGAGCCCTCTGGGGGTATGGACCAGAAAGTTTGTGGGGAGCAGAAGGTGTGAGTCCTGGCTTCTATAATTGCTTCTCCACTAGACATGGGTGTTGGTAGGCCAATCAATATCTCCAGCCTGTTTCTATCTTTCCCTAGTGGGGATGATCTTAAAATATTTCAGCTATAAAGTGCCGAATAAGTCATTTTGAAGAAGGCAAAATAAAAGGTTTAGCTTCATTAAAGATAATGTTTTGATAAAAATATTAAAGCCGTTATTTTGTTAAAACTGTGTTCAATGCAGCTGCAATTTTTAAAGAGTCTGATGAATTTATTGATGGCCACTTAGAGGATAGTCAAGGACAGTCACTGAAGAGAAGAGATGGGTACTGTTTTCATCCCTAGAGCATGATATTCTAGGTCCTTGACCTGACAGCACTTTGTTGGTCTTTGCCTAAAAACGAAGTCATTTTACTTAGAGCCACTACCAGATACCACTCTGAAAAATAAAATTGTAGTCACTAAAACTTTGTTTTAGCCTCTGAAAGTTTGAAGCTGGGTTTTTAGAGAGGAGTGGAGTGACTGTCATTGCTTTTCATCTGAGATGAGATTAACTGGTTATTATATTCTCACTGGAAATTTTTATCTTCAAAAATGCACTTTTTTGAAAGCCTTAGGGGGCAGCAGTGGTGTATCTGGTTAAGCGCAGACATCACAGTGTGCGAGGACCCAGTTTCAAGACCCTGGTCCCCACCTATAGGGAGAAAGCTTCACAACTGGTGAAATGGGGCTGCAGATGGTGTTTTTGTCTCTCTTTCTCTCCCTTCTCCTTTTCTCTTTCTCTATCTAATTAATTAATTTAAAAAAGAAAGTCATAGCACTTGATACTGTTCTCCACTGAAAGTATCATGAATCCTCTCATGTTTCTCTCATGTCCATTTCTTGAGGATTTCAGACATTGTGGAGGGTGAATAAACTTATTGTCAGAGTAAGAGAGACCTATAGCTGTTTTAAGAAGCAATTACAATTGAAATGGTTCTCATAATTGATGTAGTGCAGTGAACTAGGTTTTATATGTATGCGACTATAAAAGCAAATGAAAGCACAACAGGAAGCCCTTTTTCTATCTTATAAACTTCAAAGTCATTTTTTCCTCTTAAGTTTTTTCTCTTAAAAGTGTTTTACTTTAGGATAAATACTAATATTACAACAACTTTATGCAAGGTTTTAGATTTTTAACCAAAATAACCATATATTATTTTGGTAATTGTGATTCATATGATTTTTTGGGGGGGCCAGCTTTTTCAGATATTAGCATAGAAGGAGAGGCGGGAGGAGATAGCATAGCACCATAAGCTTCCTCAGATGCAGTGGAGGGCAAAGTTAAACCAGGGTCACAAACATGGCAAAGCAGGGGCATTATCCAGGTAAGATATTTTGCTGACCTCCTGTTTACTATTCATAATTTATTATCTTTTTATTTATTTATTGGATAGAGACAGCCAGGAATCAAAAAGGAAAGGGGTGGTAGAGAGGGAGAGAGACAGAGATACCTACAACACTGCTTCAGCACTTGTAAAGCCCCCCCCCACTGCAGGTGGGGACCAGGAGCTCAAACCGGAGTCCTTGCGCACTGTGACATGTACTCTCAAGCAGGTGCGCCACCACCCAGCCCTCTGTTTACTATTCATATTTAATCCTTTCATGTCTGCTGTCTCAAGATTGAGGTGCATGTCTATATGTTGTCTTCATATCTGTGCTCCATAGATCAAACAGAAATCCTGGCTAATACTCCATGACCACCCAAGTGACTTAAGTCTACTTGAATGGATGCTGCTTGTGACTTTTAAAGATTCACTTGAAGAAAGCAACTAGGAGAACCACATTGACATAAGTGATTCCTGCCCTGGTCCAAAACTTGGGCTTTAGGTATACAGGCTCTGTGTTCTAAGCATTGAGCCATTTTTCCCTTGTGATGTCGAGCTCAGTGGATTCTTTTTTCCCTGTTTCTTCATTCAAGATTAATGTTGAGGGAATAACTCAACCTATTGGAGCACCAGTTCTATGCCAGAATCCCCTGAGGCTGCAAGTTCATTTCAGCACTACTCTATGTCAAGCTTAGTAGTGCTCTGTTCTTTGCTTTCTCACTCACTCCTCTCTTGTTCTCTTTCTCTTTCTCATAATGAATAAATCTTTAAAAATAAAACAAAGACTAATGTCCTGTATCTTAGGTTCAAAATCCTCCAACTCTGAATTTTTAATTGTCCACTCATTCTGCGACTCACAGGACAGTTACTGAATTCACTGTCTAGACTTGTGTCACATGTCCTTTCTTTCCTTTTTTTTTTTTTTGCCTTCAGGGTTATTGCTGGGGCTCAGTGCCTGCACTGAGAATCCACTGCTCCTGGAGGCCATTTTGTTGTTGTTGTTGTTGCTGCTGCTGCTGCTGCTGCTGTCGTTGTTAGATAGGACAGAGAGAAATCGAGAGAGGAGGGGAAGACAGAGAGGGAAAGAGAAAGATAAGACACCTACAGACCTGCTTCACCACTTGTGAAGCCATCCCACTGCAGGAGAGGAGCCTGGGGCTCAAACTGAGATCCTTATGCAGGTCCTTGTGCTTTGCGCCACGTGCGCTTAACCCACTCTGCTACCACCCGGCCCCCAGGTCCTTTCTTTTTACCCAAAATACACAGGGGTTATTTATTTGAAAATGAATAGCCTACTAAAGCATCCTTAAGAATTATTTCCGGGAGTCTGGCAGTAGCACAGCGGGTTAAGTGCACTTGGTGTGAAGCACAAGGACCTACATTAGGATTCCATTTGAGCCCTGGCTCCCCACCTGCAGAGGAGTCACTTCACAAGCAGTGAAGCAGGTCTTCAGGTGTCTGTCTCTCCCCTTCTCTATCGCCCCCTCCTCTCTCCATTTCTCTCTGTCCTATCTAACAAAGACAGCATCAATAATACAATAATAACCACAACAACAATAAAAAACAAGGGCAACAAAAGGGAAAATAAATATAAAAAAGCTTAAAAAAGTTATTTCCTTTGTTTCTATTCCAAATATTATATTACTATACTTAAAGAAATGTTTAAGAATGTACGGATTTCTCAAGAAAGAGAAATCCAAATATGTGAAGTATATTCAAGTTCATTAATGTTTCATTTCACATCAAATTGCCAAATATATGTAGCTCTCTTCAGCATTTTGGTTGATCCACAAGCAAATGAAGTAGCCCTCAAGGTAAACTTATTTTGATGGCATGTTTTCCATATAAGTAAAGGTGAAAAAAAGTGAGTGCACATTAAGTACTTTACTGTCTCTTAGATTGAATGGTAAATAATAAAAAGCCCTGAAAAAGGGAAAAGTCAGGGGTCTGCTACTTCATTTGAGCATCAAGGATTGATTGTTTAACATAAAAATATTACAGATAAATATATATATTCATGGGACTGTTTCCCCTTCCCATTTTTTGTAGGTCCTGGTATAATTAAAACACATTTTATAGTAGCACTTTGACAGGCTGCCAAATTTAGGTTGAATTCTCTCAATGACTAAAATACCAATCTATAGATATCTACAAAATTACTGACATTTAAAAGTTACTGTGTACAAAGATTTAGCTGTGGCAATGCTCAATTGCAGCAAACACATGAAACAAACTACTTAAAAAATGAATTCATTTAACTAACTGATCTATAGTTATGTCCTGCTAGGCTGCAAAAATCACTGACAGAGTCAGTGAACTTGAAAAGTAATAGAAGTTATTGCCAGGAGGCATGTTTACTGCATTGTAGAAGCATGGCCCTCTGACCTTCTTTCAAGGAGTCTCTGTACTAATAACTGCTAAAGTTATTAGTGTCCCCAGATTCTCTCCAATGGAATTTCCATAAGCAGAGAAGGTCTGATCAGCGTATTCAATCACTGTTTTATATGGAGTGTTGCCACAAATCGTAATATGTGAGCAGGAAGCTGAGATGGGGTAATAAACCTTCCCTACTGTCTGGACTAATAGAAAATGGACCTTGGGGAGATAGGACAGGACTTTTCAAAAGTATGTGGAATTAGTCATCCAAATAATGATTCATAAGTTATGGTTTATATGATGGGGTAGTTTTACAAAAAGCAGTCCTCATCAATCTCGAACACTAATGCAAAGAAACGATTATTTTAATTTTTTTGGAACTGAATTGGCCTGCTACATTGTTCACACTAACTCTCTTTCTGGATATTATTTTGTCATTTTTTCCAAAATAACATATTTATTGGCGTCAACACTGATGCAGTTTTTCACTGAATGGGGTGTAAATCTCTTCTTCTGCCTTTTTGTTTGTTTTGTTTTATTATTTTTTTGGCATTTTGGATAAAATTGTAGTTTCTTAATAACGAATTAGCATCTCTTTTTCTTCATGGTAATTTCAGTACAATATCTTTCTACCTCTACCAGCTTTTCCCCCCTCACATTCCTCACTTCTGTACTAACACTTATTTTTTAATATTTTCCTTGTCTTCTGATTTAGAACTTTTGAGAAAAGTTGATCCAGATTAGCCAGTACTCCAAAAGCAGAAGAAATAGCCAACTGAGAAATGATGGTTCAGTACCATGACTAGCAGAACATATATTTCTCAAAATATTATTCCACACTGCTGAAGTTTAGTGGATGTATCATTGAAAACATTCCTACGGGTCAGCTATTATCTCAGATTGTGATTTCAGCATCAAAAAATGCTAGTCAGATTAGCTACTGACAGATTTAGTTTCATCTACGAGGACCGGTGCTTTTATCAAAAATAAATATACAGGAGCTAGGGAGGTGACTTAGCAATATAGTGCATACGTGCCATGTGCGAAGTACTGGGTTCTATCCCTTGCACCAAAAGGGAGTGAAAAAGTCAAAAACAAATGGAGAATTCCATGGATGGTGGAGCACAGCTTTGATCTCTTGCCCTCTCTTTTCTCAATTTTATAAGAAAATAAATATATAAAAAATGAAATTAAGGTTAGAAAAATTGCTTACCTGCAGAGTGCACCTGCTTTGTCTTGTGCATTACTCAAGTCCAAACTCAGCCCAAGTGGAGGAAGCTTCAGTGCTGTGGTGTCTTTCCCTCTCTCCCTCTGTTTTTGCCTCTGTCTCTCTCTGTCTGAAAAAGTCACCTGGAGCAGTGAATCCAGGTAGTGACTCACCCAGTACAGAGCATGCATTACCATGTGCAAGGATCCATACTTGAACCCCGGGGGCTGCCACATGGGAGCAACTCCAAGAGGGATATTTCTCAAGCAGTGGAATGGTGCTCTGGTGTCTCTCTCTCTCTCTCTCTCTCTCTCTCTCTGTCTCTCTCTCTCTTTCTCTCTATTTCTCTTTGTCATCCTCTATCATAAAAGGAGGGAAAAGCCACTGGGAACTCTGGAGTTGTGTAGGTACAGAGCCTCAGCAAGAACTCTGGTGGCAACAAACAAATAACAACTGTCTTTGTGTGTGTGACATGTAAGTTTTATGTTTATGTAATTTGAGATTTAAATATTACTGACATATCCATACCTCAATAATTAAAGGGTCTTGTCTCAAGGTAAAGGAAATTACTATTATTGTTTTTAACATTTCTTTATTGTTATTATTATTATTATTTATTGGAGAGAGGCATATAGAAATTGAGGGAAAGATAAAGAGGGAGAAAGAGAGACACCTACCTACAGCACTGCCTCATTACTTGTGAAGCTCCCCCCTGGGGAGCTTGTGAAGCTTGAACCTGGGTTCTTTTGGACTGTGATGTGTGTACTTAACTGGGTGGGCTACTGCCTAGCCCTTAAAAGAAATTATTATTAGGGAAAAAAAAACACCTTTTAAAAATTTACTAATCCCATCCTTTGTCCACCAAAGATACCCACCACCAAAGGGGGGGTGCCATTTAAGGAAAGACCTCTCCCATGTATGCAGACTTGGAAAAAGTTGTCAAACACACTTCCCTTTTCTTCTTTTTTTAATCACAAAAACCAACAGACCCTGGAAAATAACACCTGCTTGGGATAATTCCTTTGCCTCATTTGCACATGTGCCCTGACCCCTTATCCCCATCCCTCCCATATGTTGTCATTTGCCCCAGCAGCCCTCTTTATGCAGGTGAACCCTCATCCTCCCAACAGGGGGCTTCTAGGAATGAACTTTAGAGAACCCACCCTGTGGATTGAAGGTTGAGGCCACACAACTCTGATAACCAGTGTGATAACAACAAATGGCTGCATCTTCAAGGTTGTGAGGTGGTAGACATTATAAATATCATATAAGAATAAATAGGCAGGCAGAGGTAGATAGCATAATGGTTATGCAAAGAGACTCTCATGCTTGAGGCTTCAAAGTCCCAGGTTCAATCCCCTGAACCACCATAAGCCAGAGCTGAGCAGTGCTCTGGTAAAAATAAATAAATAAGGGAGTCGGGCTGTAGCGCAGCGGGTTAAGCGCAGGTGGCGCAAAGCACAAGGACCGGCATAAGGATCCCGGTTCGAACCCCGGCTCCCCACCTGTAGGGGAGTCGCTTCACAGGCAGTGAAGCAGGTCTGCAGGTGTCTGTCTTTCTCTCCTCCTCTCTGTCTTCCCCTCCTCTCTCCATTTCTCTCTGTCCTATCCAACAACGACAACAATAATAATAACTACAACAATAAAAAAACAAGGGCAACAAAAGGGAATAAATAAATAAATATTAAAAAAGAATTAAATAAATAAATAAATAAATAGTCATCTCCAAAACTGTGAATATCTAAATCTGAAAAAAAAAAATCACAGCAGGTTCCTATGTTTAATTCCAACCCATTTGCAGAGAATAAAAAAGGCTAAGTATTGTGAGTGAAAAACAAGACAGCAAACTCAGCAGGAGTTTACTCCCTTAACTGTAAATGCTATTGCTTTTATGAGTTTTACTATTTTACCACCAGCCTTCTCTTATTTCAGTGACCTCCATCAAATTAGAGAGGACTCGGATAAACAACACAGCACTCACACAAAACTAGCTCTAATAATAAAATAATATACTCCAGTGACACCTAATGAATTCCTGATGGGTGCATGTAAAAATTAAGTCTTGAATTTGTCACAAAGCAATGCTTTGTAACCATTTTCTACCAAAAATATGGATCCAGAGAGCAGTTTTTAAGAGTTAAATTTTCCAGCTAGAGAAGTGGGCTGTACCTTCTCTTTAAACAAAAAGGGCAATTACAGACATATTGGATTTCTGGTTCTTTTGAAACTAATGGTTCAATATCTTTTGTCAGTTTCATTTCAGAAAGCACTGCCATTTGTAAGAGAAAAGAAATGTGGATTTCATGCCAGCCAGCCTTCTCAGGAAATATTTATTTTCTTTTGAAGTATACTTCCATTTGAGCTGCCTAGCAGAAACAAGTGAAATTGCTTCTGTTGTTGAGATAGATTGTTGAGATAGATACAGAGTGATTTCTGTTTTCAAAAATTCCAAATTGGATGGTGAAGATATTTCAATATATATATACATATATATATATATATTTATAATGCTATACATCTGAAACCTATGTTATGTTATAAATCTATATTACTTCAATGAAAAAACATTCAAGCAGTTTGAAAAAAGAAAAATTCCCAAATTTAGTGACAGATTCATAAATCTGTAGCAGCATTATTATAGCGCTATCGAACTGCTCTGATACATGTCTCCTCCCTTGAACCTTAAGTCACTAAAGTGCTAAGTAATACGTCTATATGAACTTCCTGTGTGGCACATATCAGTGTAGCTTTGTCGCATGCTTTTCCTGTATGTTAAAAGGTGTCTTGTTTACTCAGTAGTTCTGGTTTATGGTGGTACAAGGGATGGAATTTGAGGTTTTGGAGCCTCAGGCATTGGAGTCTCTGTATAAATCTTCCCCCCTCCCTCTCTGCCCCTCTTTGTTCTTATTTGAAAGTTTTGCACAGTAATTTTTATGAAGCACTTGAATGATTTTCTCTTCGCAATGTCTTAAGATCCTTAGTCTAGCACTTAGGACTCTTATTCATTTGCTCTATTCAAGCATCTACCTTGTCTATCATTGCTTCCTGCCATATACACCATCTGCCATCTCTTAGCACCAAATAAAACTTGTTCAACTATCCATACAGGTTCTATGAACTACGTTCCTCTGACAGACTTTCCTACCAGTTTCTCCAACCCAGAGAACCAGACTACAAGATTACCAAAATGCCTTCCAATTTAATGACTCCTGTGATTTGAGAATGCTCCTTCCTGTAGGAGGCATTCTTTGATTCCCCCAGCTGTATGTGATCTCTCTTACTTAAGAGATCCCAGCTTCAAGCCCTGACACGGTCATAAACCAGAACTCAGTGATGTTCTGAACTTCTACACACAGACAAAATAATCCTACATTTATTTTAGCCTTTTTTCATTGTGCTGTGATGCCAGGGTTTAAGACCTGGACCACAAATATATAATGCCAAAGCTCTATAGCTAAACTACTTCCCTGGCCCCTTTAATCTCCTGATGTGTTTTGCCCACCCCTAAACTAGGCTCCATACTACTATTAACTGTTCTATTCTCAAAAGGAAATCTAATCATGCCCTGCTCAGACTGAGAGTGCTTAAATGGCTCAAAGAAAATACCCTAACACCTGAGCTTCAAGGCTTTTCCTATGGCTTCAAAATTTTGCCCTTGCCTTCTTGTCCCTGCCTGGCCCTCTCTGTCCTCTTTACCAGATGAGTCCTCTCAGCTCTCAAGTGTCAGCTCCACCTTCTCCAGATAAAGGACTCTTGCTACCATAGTAATTTGTGGTTCTTATCAAGTCATGTGATGCTCCTTACTATTATTGCTTATTTAGAATTAATCTTTGCTAGGGCTGACACCCAGCTCACAGTCATGCTCTGTAGTTAACACTATGTAAGCACTGTAGAGCTCTGTTTTAATTCCTAATTTGAATTCCTAATGTCCTGAGCTACTGATAAAATAACACTAGTAAGCTCTAAATAATTCTTTTAAAGATTAGGTTTAATTTACCTAAAGTACCTCGACTAAAAATGGTGTATATCAGGCATTTAATATATGCTAGCTATTACTATTGTTAGTTTTCTTTTCTCTATTTAATTATAGCAGTTAGTATGGGCTTAATTATAATTGCCTGATAACTAAAAACCTTTTTCTCACTTTGAATGCTGAATAGAATACACAAAGAAGAAGTAGACACATTAATCAGCTAAACAAATGCAAATGACATTTCTTACATCAGCGGAACAGAGAATCACACTGTTATGTACTAAATACATATAATTAATCATATCTGTCTTAAATTATGCAGCAATATATTTGGAAATACTGTATTGGATTATCATAAAGTAGTATTCACTTCTTCCAATAACTCTTACAAGATTTATTTCCTTGAAGTTTAAACTAATGGAGAAGGCTTAAAAGAAATTGTCAATCTAAAGAAAACAAATTCAGGATACTTACAGCCTAAAAGACAATCTGGCATACACATCTTATTTGTTTTAGAAATTACTGATAGGATCAGTTTTTATTAGTTCATAGCTGTTCAAAGTTACAGTTTAAAAGGGTTCCTAAAATGTAATCTCCCATCTGATATTTGAATCATCATGGTATCATTTTAATCAAATAGATGGACAGTTTCTACATGAGCAGCCAGACCAAATCCTTGTTAGTTGCCATAGCAGCCTATGATTTATTAATGTCTGATCTATGAGTCTTTAAGAATATATTCTGTACAAATCAGAAACAAATCATAAAGTCACATTGGATAAGGGAACAAATAGTATATTCAACTTTAGGTTGATGTTTTTCTCTTTGGGGCATTAAATAACAAATCTGAAACCATGATCTTCATATACAAAATGTCAGACTTGTCATTGTGACATTACTATTACTCTTATTCCAAATTTACTATTTTTTTCATTGCCTTCTACTCATTCAGCTTTTGTATTCTTTAGTCTCACCTCTTCATCTCATTCCCTCATTCTCTCTACTTGCTTCTCTCTTTAATCTCTCTCTGGCCAAGTGTTCTTTCTTTATTTATTTAAAATATTTATTTATTATTTCATAGAAAGAGAAAGAAATTGAGTGGGCGAGGGGATATAGAGAGGTAGAGAGACAGAGAGACACCTGCAGCCCTGCTTCAATACTGGCGAAATTTCCCCCCTGCAGGTGGGGAAGAGGGGTTTGAACCCAGGTCCTTGTGCACGAGAGTGTGAGCATTTAACCAGGTGCGCCACCACCTGGCCCCACCAAGTATTCTTTCAATCCTGTAATACAGTGATACCACTTTCCCTTAATAATCCAGAATAACTGAACTATGATAGTAAATGTTCTGACACCAAAGAGTAGGCTGGACAGACATAGTAAGAATAAACACTTAAAACTCAATCAGTGTAGGGTAGCCGGCTGACTAAACAGTTTAAGGTTACAAACATTTACCACACTCTAAGTAATAAAGCACTGTGATAGATTTTGTGGCACACAGTAAATGAGGTCTGGCTCTGTATCCTTAGGATCTTTAAATCTAGCAGGGAATATACAAGCAGAACTAACCAAACACAGCACAAAGCTGACCCTAAAAAGCAATAAAAATATTTTTAAAAAGAAATTGTGTGTGGGGGGTGGGATCAGTACAGAAAAAGGAAGAAAAGTGTTATTCAGAGATGAAATAGGAGGGGCCCAGGTGGTAGTGCACTAGGTTAAGCACACATAGTGGGAAACACAAGGACTGGCTCAAGGATCCAGGTTCGAGCTTCCCTCCTACAGAGGGCTTGAGTCTATCTTTCTCACTTCTTCTCTGTCTTCCCCTCCTCTCTCAATTTCTCTGTCCTATCTAACAACACCAGCAACAACAATGGAAAAAAATGGCCTCCAGGAGCAGTGGATTCGTAGTGCAGGCACCAAGCCCCAGCTATAACCCTGGAGGCAGGAGAAGAAAAAAAAAAGAAGAAGAAATGAAATAGCTTTGAAGTAATTAGCAGATAGAAAATTAATACTGATTGTAGGGCTTTTTTTTGTAATTTAAGTAACATTGATTTCATAATGTGACATAGATCTCAGTTGTAAATCATAAACATCAATAGATAGGATGTTATGTTCAAGACCAAAAGTCTAGTTCAATCATTCATCAGACAGTTCTCCTGCTTTACCTAATTTTCTTACTACCCTTTCCTTCCAGTGGCATTATAATCTAAATGGGCTTTGTCCCCGCCCCCCCTTTTACTTAGTTTGTTTTATTTCTCTATGTATCGTATATAAAATCTTATCTTTGTCAAAGGTGTTTACCTTTCTCCAGGGTGGACATGAAACTGCCTCTTCTGGCAATGACCCACTCACACAGAGAATGCAAGTATACTAAACATTAGTAAAGAGATCTGGAGAGATGGAGATGTTTATATTCAAAATTACAAACTTCAGGTAAAACATTAAGCATTTCCCATGTGGGTTTGTTGTTTTTTAATTGCCACCAGGGTTGGATTTGATCACTGGAGCTTGGTGAATGCACATTGAAGAATCTACCACTCCCAGTGACTGTTTTCCTTCACTTTTTCTCTTATTTGATATGACAGAGAGAAATTGAAAGGGGGAGATAGAGAGGGAGAGAGAAAGAGAGACACCTGCAGATCTGCTTCACCATTCATGAAGCTTCCTCCCAGAAGATGGGAACTGGGAATATGAACTCAGATTGTTGGCATCTCCAGTTTTTTTTTTTTTGTTTTTTTAAATTTTATTTATTCCCTTTTGTTGCCCTTGTTGTTTTATTGTTGTAGTTATTATTGTTGTTGTTGTTGGATAGGACAGAGAGAAATGGAGAGAGGAGGGGAAGACAGAGAGGGGGAGAGAAAGATAGACTCCTGCAGACCTGCTTCACCGCCTGTGAAGCGACTCCCCTGCAGGTGGGGAGCCGGGGTTCGAACCGGGATCCTTATGCTGGTCCTTGTGCTTTGCGCCACCTGCGCTTAACCCGCTGCGCTACAGCCCGACTCCCTGCATCTCCAGTTTTAAGATGCTGTTTACCATGAGGTATTTCCATTGACTGAATACCCCTCCCACATCAGCTTCACACCACCTTCTATTTCTCTCTCTAGTTCCAGCCCCTTCCCTTTCAGCTTTCTCCCTTACTCTCAAATAAAGCTTTTACTCTCATTAATTAAAATACTAGTTTGACAGTCTGTTACTTTTGTTTTAGTCCTTGCCTAGATTTAGGATTCGTAGTGCAGGCACCAAGCCCCAGTGATAACACTGGAGGTAAAAAAAAAAAAAAAAAAAAAAAGAAAAGAAAGAAAGAAAAGAAATGCCCCCTTATATCCCAAGAATAGTTAAATTTTGTTCTCTTTCCTTCTTTTTTTGCCTCTAGGATTATTGCCATGGCTTGGTGCCAGCACTACAACTCCACCTCTCTCGGTAGTCATTTCTTTCTTTCTTCCTTCCTTTCTTTCTTTTTTTTCTATTTTGTCTGATAGGACAAAGAGAAATTGAGGAGGGAAGGGGAGAGAGAGACACTTGCAGAACTGCTTCATTGCTTGTGAAGCACCCCCCACACACACACAAGTGAGGAGTGCGAGCTCAAACCTAGGTCCTTGTGTGGGTCCTTGCACATAGTAGTATGTGTCTTTAGTCAAGTGCACCACCGCCAGGCTTCCATTGTCAAGGATTTTTCTCAACAGTTCCCTGTAAGAAGAACTCAGGAGCCAGTAGTTACCATGATAACTATTGCTGCTATTAGAGAATGCAAGTATGATCATTTCACTCTTCTGATTAATAATCTGTAAGTGGTTTCCCATTGCATTGCATTTACTTATTTATCTATTTATTTATTATCAAGGTAGAGGACCAGAGCTGCACTTTGGCACATGTACTTGGAATCAAACTCAGGACTTTATGCCATCCTGTGCACTCTGCCACTATGCCCTCTCCAGGCTGACCATTAGCCTTTGGCCTTTATCCAAAAGCATCAGTTCGGAGTTTATCCTGCCAGTCCTTTTGAGCATGTAATACTTCTGTTGAGAAATCAGACTGATTGCCTTATGGGAGTTCCCTTATAAGTGACCTTCTCTATTTCACTTGCTGTGTTTTAATATTCTCTCCTTATCTTTGATCTTTGCTGTTTTAATCATTATGTGCTTTATAAGTCGTTTTGACTTATTGTTCTTGGAGCTCTCTGAGCCTCTTGAATATAGATACTGGGTAGATTTTTTCCCCATTATTTGATAGGACAGAAATTGAGAGAGAAAGGGGAGACAGAGGGAGAGGGACAGAAAGACACTTGTAGCACTGCTTCACCACTCATGCAGCCTCCTTGCTGCACGTCAGGACCAGGGGCTTGAACCAGTGTCTTTGTGCACTGTAATGTGAGTGCTCAGCCAGATGTGCCACCACCCGGCCCCTCTCAGTTAATTTTTTTTCAGATAAGAATTTGATCTCCTTCTCTCTTCTTCTGACATCCCAGTGATATATGCGTATGTCACGTGTCATATATGTCCTCCTCTTTATATTGTCCCATTATGTTCTGATGCCATCTTAATTTATTTGATTCAGTAACTCCTTTTTGCTTTTTACTGGAATTGAAGAACTGGGTTGCCAAGGGGCCTGGAGGTGGGAATAGTAGTTTATAAGGTTGGGGGGTGGGGGCGGCAGACTTTAGTGGAAGGGTATTGTTGCTTTAGTGAGGGCCAGGACATGGTAACATTTTCAAAAAGTGAGAGATTATACTTCTGAAATACTTGTAGTCTTGTAAACCAAGGTTACCTCAAATGTAATACTATTAAAAATAATAATATAAATTTAAAAATAAGCATCAACTTTTCAGAGGAGCCTAAGAAGTTTCTTATCATTTAACTTCCGCAATCAACCTGTTTTAATGTTATTCTGATTTCTCAGAAACGTTGCACTTTGTCCATCCTGCAGAACTTCATCTAGACTGATCATAGCTCCTGTTTCTCCAGCTCATCAATAGACCAACTCTTCCTGTAGCCAGGACTTAACCTTTAAAGTCTCACTTCCTCTGGGTTAGGTCACCTGCCAAGTGCTATTTATTTTCATGCACTTGACTGCCACCTGCCATTATTAAATTATTTTAAGTAATCTATTTCTTACCTTTCTCTATAAGGCTCCAAACCCTGTTGGTCTAAGAACCAAATTTCTAACCATCCCACCCTCAGCACAAACCTACAGCAGACACTGATTTTGTTTTTTAGGGGGCTAAGGTATACTTTCAACATATTGTGTATAAAATATGACAAATTATCTTCTTGACTTCTGGACTTTCATTTAATCTGGCTTGAAAAACATCAGTCTTCTAAGTGAATTGTTATATACATTTACAACAATGGCAGAATTGTTTGCTTGAAAGGTCTGACAGTTTTGTTGTTGCTGATGTTCACAGCTTATCCAGGAGAGGAGTTAATGGGTTGTACTGACCAAAGGCCATAAAGGTCACACCTAAGTAGGCTGTGAGCTGCATGTTTGGCAAGTAACCCACACTTTGTGAACTGTCATCAGGACTTAATCGACTGGTGTTACTGTAAAAGTGGGAATTGGTAAACAAACTCAAGACACCTAGGGTTTACTGGAAAACAGAGCTTTTATTTCTGGCATGCCAGATCCAGAATCGGCTAATGGCAAGTAACTTCTGGGCCCTGATGTTTAGTAAGATTTCTCTTTTATGGGGGCCGGTGGTGGCATACTTGGTTCAGCACACATGTTGCAATGTGCAAAGACCCAGGTTTGAGCTACCAGTCCCCACCTGCAGGGGGAAAGCTTTGTGAGTGGATTGCAGGTGTCTTTCTGTCTCTTTCCCTCTGTCTCCCCTTTGCTCTTGATTTCTTTTTTTTTTTTTGTCTAACTCTTTTCTTTTTTTTTTTTCTGTCCTTTCTTTTTTTTTAATTTAAGAAAGGATTAATTAACAAAACCATAGGGTAGGAGGGGTACAACTCCACACAATTCCCACCACCCAATCTCCATATCCCATCCCTTCCCCTGATAGCCTTCCCGTTCTCTATCCCTCTGGGAACATGGACCCAGGGTCATTGTGGGTTGCAGAAGGTAGAAGGTCTGGCTTCTGTAATTGCTTCCCTGCTGAACATGGGCGTTGACTGGTTGGTCCATATTCCCAGTCTGCCTCTCTCTTTCCCTAGTAGGGTGTGTCTCTGGGGAAGCTGAACTCCAGGACACATTGGTGGGGTCTTCAATCCAGGGAAGCCTGGCCAGCATCCTGATGGCATCTGGAACCTGATGATTGAAAAGAGAGTTAACATACGAAGCCAAACAAATTGTTGAGCAATCATGGACCCAAAGCTTGGAATAGTGGAGAGGAAGTGTCAGGGAGGTACTCACTGCAAACTCTAGTGTACTTCTGCTTTCAGGTATATATTTTGCAGTAGTTTATGGATACGTGTGAACATAAGCTCTCTCTCATAGAAACTGGTGTATATCTAGGTTTTGGGACTTTGTTAGAAAGTGAACCACCTGAGATGAAATTAGAGTGTACTATAAAAGGAAAGGTCTCACCCGAGTAATGAAGCTGAAGGGTTGTCATTCCACACGTGAAGTCTCTGGACACAGTCTAAGGTGAAGCATGTTGAGGTGGCAATGGTTGCGTTGGTTAGGTTGTGATCGGCGGATGCAATATTATTTGGTATGGATTGGGAGAGGCATACGGGAAAGTGGGCCCTATACAAGGGTTCCAGGACTGGGGGAAGTAGGGGCTCTATAGTGGAGATGTGAGGTTCCTGCTGTCTTAGGGTTCAAAAAAACAATCAATAGTTAATGTTATCATCACATTATTTGGTAATTGGGTTAACTTTGAAAAGTCCTTTTGTTAGGGTTTGCTGTACAGTAGCCAGTATCTTGTATATAGCTGTGCTATTGGATGCTTCTAATCTACTTGGTCTAGGCTTTTGAGAGAGTCCGCATATCAAATACACAGCCTATATATTAAAAAGATTCAGTTTGTATTTTGAAAAACTTTGAGACATACAATTGATTTTCCCCCTCTCATATTAATTAACTACTGATTTATATGTCTACATTTTGCTAGGAGTGTACATAAACACCTTTCCCACCACCAAAAGACTGTGACCCATCCTTCCCACCCACTCCCACCCCCCATTGGCCCAGGAAGCTGCATGTCTACCTCTCACCACAGGGTTTTTACTTTGGTGCCCTACTTACAATTTGATCAGGTCCTGCTTTTAGTTTCCCTTTCAGATCTTCTTACTCAACTTCTGTTGATGAGTGGGATCATCCCATACTCATCTTTATCTTTCTGACTTAGCTCACTTCACATAATTCCTTCTAGCTCTGTCCAAGATGGGTCAGAGAAAGTGGGTTCATTGTTCTTGATAGCTGCATAGTATTCCATTGTGTATATATACCACAGCTTTCTCAGCCACTCATCTGTTGTTGGGCATCTGGATTGCTTCCAGGTTTTAGCTATTATGAATTGTGCTGCTATGAACATAGGAGTACACACCTCTTTTTGGTTGGGTGTTATGGAGCCCTTGGGGTATAACCCCAGGAGTGTTCTTGATTTCTAACTGTCCCTATCCAGTAAATAAAGATAATAAAAAAAATTTAAATTTCTCTTTTACACAAAAAAGGAACTTTGACAAAAAATGATTCACATTATGCATACAAGGACTAAGAGATGGGCAGAGGTCATGAACGTCAAAAGCTGTGAGGACTTTTATAAACACCAGCCGCTAGTTTTAGATCTGCCAGGGCTTTTACAAACACCAGGAGAAAGAGGGGGTTAGGGTTAGGATTTATGGGTGGTTAAAAGGAGCCTGGTACAAGCAGTTTACATTAATTTCTTTTTTTTTCTTTTTTTTTTTTTTTTTTGCCTCCAGGGTTATTGCTGGAGCTTGGTGCCTGCACTACAAATCCACTGCTCCTGGAGGCTATTTTTCCCATTTTGTTGCCCTTGTTATTGTGCTTGTTGCAGTTGTTATTGTTGTCATAGCTGTTGTTGTTGGACTGGACAGAGAGAAATGGAGAGAGGAGGGAAATACAGAGAGGAGGAAAGAGAGAGACACCTGCAGACCTGCTTCACCGCTTATGAAGCAACCTCCTGCAGGTGGGGAGGCGGGGGGCTCGAGCCGGGATCCCTAAGCCGGCCCTTGCACTTTGTACCATGTGCACTTTACCCACTGCACTACCGCCCAACTCACTCCATTAATTTCTCTACACTACTTCATTACAGCTGGAGAGAGACTTTAGACCTGTGAAGACTGGATTAAACCCATCCATTCTAAACTAAATGGTTATTACCATTATCTCTCAATAAGTGGGGCAGCTATGCTTTATTAAGCACCTGTGGAGGTGAAACTATGTTTTTAACATATTTTACTTGTTTATTTAATAGAGACAGAGAGAAATTGAGAGAGAAGGGGGTGATAGCAAGTGAGAGAGAAAGAGAGACCTTGCAGCACTGCTTCACCACTTGCAAAGCTTTCCCCCTACAGTGGGGACTGGAGACCTGAACCTGGGTTTTTGCATGCTGTAACATGTGTGCTCAACCACGTGTGCCTCCACTGGACATTTTAAAACTGAAAGCACTGGTAAAGCCAAACAGAGGGCTAGGGTTGGAAGTACTGCATTCAGGAAGAATTATGTTTGTGATTGCCTCATATTATTAAAATTAATACTTGTTTCATAGGCAGGAGCACCTCTATTTTTCCTAGTACATTAAGCCAGAAAAATGATGTCTTGTTTTTAGAATTTGCCTGATCTTTGAGCTGAGCACAAATGTGGTGTGGAAACCAACCTCCTCCCCAGTCAGCCATCTCCAGCCCAGCTTCACAAGTCTTCCATCTTCTCAGCACAGTAAACACCTAAAACTGTTCCCATGGTAACCTTCCAGTCAAACAGGTCAGCTCAGACTCTCACATGCAGGCCTCACAGAAACAGAAAGGGTGTGGCCATCTCATGTCATACTGCCGCCAAAAGGAGTCTAGCATTGATTACTGAACAAATGGACTGAAAGTCAGAATTGTTACTGGTCCACATATGAGTTATGCTATTTAGTGGCCTAAAAAAAATACAGCCTCTGAAATCAACAGGAAAACAGGGATAGTAAATTGTGTAGTGACAATGAGCTATTGGCTTTTCAAAGATCAGCTAAATACTAGATATCAGACTAACTAATATACAGATACTATTCTCACTTTCTTCCCCTCTCCCTACCACTTACCTTAGCCACAAAAATACAGTTACAGAGTTTGGCAAACTTCATTGGATTTACTTCACACAACTGAAGCTCTCAGATATAAAATGAGAGACTATCACTTAAGTGGGATTTGAATCAGATCTGCCTGTCTCCAAAACTTCTGGGATTAAAACTATGTATTTTATTTGTTTTATTTTAATGAGGGAGAGGGAGAGGGAGAGACAGACAGACTCCAGAGCACACTAATCTCTGGTTTATGGTGGTGCTGGGTACTGAGCCTGGGATTTTGGAGCCCAGTCAGGCATGAGAGTTTTTTTTTTTTTTTTTCCTCCAAGGTTATTCCTGGGCTCGGTGCCTGCACCACGAAATCCACCGCTCCTGGAGGCCATTTTTCCCCCTTTTGTTGCCCTTGTTGTTGTAGCCTCGTTGTGGTTATTATTATTGCCATTGTTGATGTTGTTCGTTGTTGGATAAGACAGAGAGAAATGGAGAGAGGAGGGGAAGACAGAGGGGGGAGAGAAAGATAGACACCCGCAGACCTGCTTCACCAACTTCACAGCCCGTGAAGCGACTTCCCTGCAGGTGGGGAGCCGGGGGCTCGAATCGGGATCCTTAGGCCGGTCCTTGCGCCTTGGGCCACATGTGCTTAACCCACTGCGCCACCGCCCAACCCCCGCATGAGAGTATTTGCAGAACCATTATGTTGTCTCCTAGCCCCTGGAATCCCCCCCATGTTTTGAGTATCCATTAAATATATTCTAGGGGAGTTAAATATTTGTGCTGAAGGGTGTTTACCACCAAATATGTAAAGTTAGGAGAGGTAGTATTTGGAAAATCATTTGATTCCAGCCTCTCCCTGTCTAGGGACTTAAATACAGTAGAATTATAAAATGTGGGCTGGAGAGACAGCATAATGGTACTGCAGAGGTTTTCATGCCTGAGACTCTGGGGTTCCACCATGAGCCAGAGCTGAGCAGTGTTCTGGTCTTCCTCTGTGTATCTCTCTCATTCAGATAAAATAATTAAAACAAGAGAGAGCCAACAAATGTGTGGTGAAAGAATTTCCTGAAGACCAATTGCTCTATGTTACACTAACTAACCTTGAGAAGCCCATTTATTTTCTCGTTCCTCTGTGCTTATTTGTGAAGTGATACCGTAATTTAACGGATGTTTTCAGAATCAAATGAAAAAATCTAGTGGAAAGTGTTTTGCAAAATCTAAAACTATTGTTATTTTCCTATGTGTCAAATACAGTCTTGGCACATCTCTTTAGAATACCAGTTTCTTTCCACTTAAAAATGTCAAGTTGAGGGGGCCGGGTGGTAGTGCAGTGGGTTAAACCTAAGGATCTGGGTTCGAGCCCCCGGCTCCCCATCTGCAGGGGAGTCGCTTCACAGGCAGTGAAGTAGGACTGCAGGCGACTATCTTTCTCTATACCCTCTGACTTCCCCTCCTCTCTCCATTTCTCTCTGTCCTATCTAACAACAATGACATCAGTAACAACAACAATAATAATAACTGCAACAACAATAAAACAAAAAAGGGGAAAATAAATAAATAAATAAAATTTTTTAAAAAAGGAAAAAGTTTCCTGGGAGCGAACGAATTACTTAAGTCCTATTTAGGCACTGGACATCATTAATGTTGCTATTTAAAAAACAATTGAGTATCCCATTACTTTTGATGTGGTAACCTTGGCACAGCAGAATTACCAAGTGTTCTTCCTTAGGTGCCCTGTAATAAGTCTGCTTGTTAGTTGGGTTGCAGCTAGAGTACTGGCAGTAGTCTAGAAGCACATCACACAGATGGACTGTGTGCAGCCAAAACTGGCTCAGATTTTCATCAGGTGTCACCTGATCTATGAATAGGCCCAGCTGGCTGATTCCTGTTTCTCTGAAATGATCTCTCTAAACAAATTCCTTTTTCCAAAACAAAACAAAAAAAAAACTTGATCCTTTTTTTCATAACACAAAAATTTGAAGGCCAGAGAGTAGTGCAACTGGTTGAATGTACATGTTGCAGTGCTCAAAGACCCAAATTCAAGATCCCAAGGGGAAAGCTTTGCAAGCAGTGAAGTAATGTTGTAGGTATCTCTCTCTCCCTCTTCCTCTCTCTTTCTCTCTCTCTTCACTCCCTCTCTCTCTCTCACACACACTCTCTCTCTCTCTCTCCACTCCCTCTCTCTCCCTTTCTCTTTCCCCTCCCTATTTCTCTCTGACTTTATCCCATAATAAATAAATAAAATAGTTTTTAATCTTGATTTCTTAACAAAGCACACCTTGGACTGGCACAGAGTCCTGCCTTCTGAACATCTTGCTACTGTCTAGCCATCCCAGAGGTCTATGGGATCTCTGCACACCTCTCTAAATGACTTTTCTGAGTTTTGTTCCCCATTCAAGCATCAGTTCCACCCTGAAATCTTCCTCCATCCTGTCTACAGAAACAGAATTAGTTGCTTCTTTCTTCTTGTGACTATAACACTTAACAGTTCTCTTATATTGACTTTGACCTTAGTTACAGATTTTGGAAGTCCAGCCTCAGTATAAACTAGGACTTAATTCATGCATGTTGCCAAATTGTTCAGTCTGGATTGTAAGATAACTGGGACCAGGGTCCTTCCCTCAAGCAACTGTCAGCATGGGGTAGATGATACTGACACTGATTTCTCCCACTTTATATCTATCCAAACTTAAACCTTAAGAGAGGGTTCCTTGCCACTCATGCCAGTTACAAGTGTGACAGGAAGCATTCTGCTTGACTGGCTGAGTTCACAGGACCATCTCTGAATCAGTCTTCATGGAGAGGGCAACTTCTTCTAGCGTTTGCCCTTCTTCCGTAGCCAGTCAACAGCGTCAGGTTGAGCCTGATGTAAAGTTTCGAGACCTTCTTTGAATCTGAAGAGGTGGCAGTCGTTGACTATGTGGGTCATTGTCTGTAGCCGCAGGGGCAGTACGGGTCGTCTCTGGCTCCCCAGCGATGGAACATAGCGGCGCACCGGCCATGGCCTGTTCGATAGCGATTGAGGAGGGCCCAATCATAACGTGCCAGGTCAAAGCCGGGTTGACGCTTGCAGGGGTCTGTGATGAGTGTTTGTTCTTTACCTCAGCTGACTGCCAACTCTGTTTCCAAGAGTCTGGAACAGAGTTCAGTGTAGGCATAGGGGACCAGATTGGGTGACGAGACGTCAAGCGTTGGACAGGGTGGGCGAAGATACCCACGTATATTGGCAGGTCCGGTCGAGCGTAGACATGGGAAATGAACTTAGATGATGCCGCATCCCGACGAATATCTGGCGGGGCAATGTTGCTAAGAACTGGCAGCCATGGAACCGGGGTGGAATGGATGGTTCCAGAAATTATCCTCATGGAGGAATATAATTTGGAATCGACCAAGTGGACACGGGGGCTACGGAACCATACTGGGGCACAGTATTCTGCAGTGGAATAGCATAATGCCAGAGGGCAACTGAGTCCTATGATTCACCCACACTGACTCAGGAGGCTTCTGTTCGGGCCTGAGGGTAACATCCTATAATTAGTGACACCCCTTACTGGCTTTATAGTGGGGGAAAAAGCAGTATTCACCTCCCAAAATGACACAACTAACAAGAGATTCCAGGCATATGGGGGAAAATAGGTATCAGCCTTTTCAAAGTCTTAACTAATAATCCTGAGATTGTGTTATAACTGTGAATCTGCCTCTTTCACTAGAGTTTGAGCTCCTGCAATGTGAGTGCCTCTCTCAGGCACGTGACTGTCTCCAACACTATCACAAGGCCCGATACTAAGTGGAAATTTACCTAGTGTTTGTGTTGTTGGATTAATAAATAGCTCTTCAGAGCTCTATGGATGAAACATCCAGTGAACATAATTAGAGAATCTGTAATGTTTTAAATTGGTTAAGTGAATGTTGGTAGAATCCTTATAACTTAAAGATCATTGAGTGATTTTAAAATGAGACACTTTTGAAATACAGTGTTTATTGAGATCATGTCTGGGGCATTTTTATTTTAAAAACTGTTAATTCTCACAAAAATCAGTTAATGGATTTGTCTATTCTCTGTAAATTAAGTTGATGAGGTTCAGTGAACCCTGGGTTTCAGAATGTTCTGGGGGAGAAAGGGGTAACACTTGTTTCCCCAACATTTAAAAGTTCATCATACATTATCTCAACAAAGAATTGAAGAGAGAGCATGACTTTCAGGAATTTTAAATTTTATTCGGGAAAATTGAGAACATTTACAGGTTAGGACATGAGAGAGGGAGAGGGAGAGAGAGAAGCAGAGTTACTACAGACATGATGATCTGAACAGAAAGAGAACAAGCCACACCCACAGGTCTAGCTTTTAATACCCAAGCCCTGCCTCCACCTTTCCAAGCCATACCTGTCACCACTCCAATGGGCAGTACTCTCCAGATACCTCCTGTCCCCCAACATTAGAAGCAGTAAAAAACTCAGGTCCTCTATTATTTTTTTTAATCTCACTTGTTTTGGTATATTTTTCTTTTTTTTCAATTTATTTATTGGGGGGTTAATGTTTTACCATCAACAGTAAATGCAATAGTTTGTACATGCATAACATTTCTCAGTTTTCCACATAACAATACAACCCCCACTAGGTCCTCTGCCATTCTTTTCCAGGATCGGATCCTCTATTTTAAGTCCAGTGTTAATGCTGTTAGGCAATATTTTTAATCAGTTGTACTGACTGTAATTATATTGTATTGACTGTAATTATATTGTATTGATTGGATTGAATTGTATTGTATTTAATCAGTTGTATTGATTCACCACTGACTTCTAATACTATACAATTAGGGGAGTTCAGGTTTATACCTTTATGTGTGGAAGTCTCACCACACTCACCACCCAAGATTTGATCTTTCTTTTTTTAATCTATAATAATAATAATAATAATAATAATAATAATTATTATTATTATTATTTTACCAGAACACTGCTCAGCTCTGGCTTATGGTGGTGTAGGGGATTGAACCCAGGAGTTTAGAGTCTCAGACAATAGAATCTATTTGTATGACTATTATGCTACCTCCCCCATCTTCCACAGCTCTAGTGTTATCTTAGTATGAAAATTACCCTTCTACCCATTCTTCCCAACCTTCCCCCCTCTCCCTCAGCCATCACAGTTTTCACCAGTTCTATGATTTAATTTTATAGCTTTTAAAGCAGATTATTTAACCTGAGTAAAGAATGGGGTAAATGACACTTATTCTGAAGATTATTCTAAGCATGAAAAAAAAGAAAAGCCCAGTACACAGAGTAGTCCAGAGGAGGGACTTGGTGGGTAAAAGCTGCTGTGTCTTTCAGGGACAGTAAAAGTTCCTCAAAATTTTGATTGATGCCTCTCTGCGGCTAGTCCTTTCCCTTGTCCCACAGACCAGGGATTCACCTGCAGTTTCCTCTTTAATGCTTCCCACTCTGTTCCCAATAGTTTCTTCCCACTTCCCCCAAAGAACTGACTACAGAACAGCCAACAGGTCTTTAGGCTCTCCCTTCCTTGCTGATGTCAGCATCTGGACCCCTTTTGCTGCCTCAAGTAGCCCCCCTCTACTCAGGGAAGAGAAACACCAACAGGTATAAGGGCACATGGATCCCAGACCTTGTTCTGACACCAGCTATCTGTGTGACATTTGCATCACTGTTCTCTTAACTGTGAAATTAGAGTATTGGACCAGAGCAATTTCTATATTAAATGTCACGACGCAGAAAAAAAAAAATCACTGGAAATATTTTTCACTGCAGTAGTCAAAGCAAGACTATTATCCTGTCATGGTGGTAGGGGCAAGGCGGTGAGTTTAGATATTTTTCTTTCAACTAACAGTTCAGCATCAGCCTTACCTAAATATGTATCATGTGTAACTTATTTGGCTCTACTTTTTCAAAGAGATCAATTACACTTGCAGTATACATTCAGAACTTTCTCCCGAATATAAATTGCAGGAGAAATGGAAGCAAAGAGGGCAGAGGAAAAAGAAATGATGATTTTCCATTTAGGTTCACTGTCTATGTGCACTTGGCCTGCTGCTTTCTTCAATAATCGCACTGACTGAGTCTGATGAGCCCACCCTGATTTACTGTTGGCATCTTGGGAGCAATGTGCTCCAGCACTTATTTTCATGGCTTAACCAACCATCCCCAAAGCAGTCGTTAGCATTTGGAAGATGGATCCCATACCTTGGAAGACTCCACTCTCTGGGAAGCATCCTGGCAGTTTAGACATATGTTTCTTAAGCACCTTACAAAATTAAGTCTGTTTACTCCTCTTCACATGATCACAAGCACTTTTGGCTAGTGGCTGTGAAAACATAGACCAAGAAATTCTTAGCTATTAATAAATTAGGTGTTGATAAATTTACTCTGACTTAGTTTTCGAAGTGAATAATTTTTTTTTTCATAATCAGTAAGTAGTAAGAGCCAGATTTCAGTGTTGCTTGAATTAGTCTGGGCTATTGGCAGAGAAGAATGAATGAGTGAATCACATTTGATGCTTGGTTCCACAAGTTTAGGACTAATATTAGAGGTATGAGAGACAATGTGGATAAAGGGACATTTTTAGAGCTAACCCGTAGTGAGTGACCCACAGAGATCATTAAACCTAACACAAGTCAAAGCTTACAGATGAAGCTAGAAATAAGTTACAGTGTTGGTCCTTGGAGAACTTGGAGTCTCAGTAGGTTAAAATAATAATGAACACATCACACATATAAAATGTTAAGATAGAATTAAGTTTTTGGAGTTTGGGCAGTGGCACACCTGGTTGAACAAACATGTTATAGTGCACAAAGACCTGAGTTCAAGCCCCTAGGCCCCACCTGCAGGAGGGAAGCTTCACAAGCAGTGAGGCAATGCTGCAGATGTCTCTCTCTTCCTCTCTATCTCCCCCTCTCCTCTCAGTTCCTGTCTCTATCCAAAATAAATAAATGAATAAATAAATAAATAAAATTTAAAAGGTTGAAATTTTCATCAGTGACCAGAGGTAATTTACAAGGACTTGGATCCATAGAAACTAGATTTTTGGAAAAAGAAAATTACTTATTCATGGGGGGAGACAGAGACCAGAAAGCATCACTCTTACATATGCCATGGTGCAAATCATGCACTCAATCACTGAAGCACCTGCCCAACTAAAACAAAAGATTTCTTTAGCAAAAGGAAAGAAGGAAAAGTTTCAGCACATTTTTTGTCTATGTAGCCTCTTTCTTGCTAGTAACTTGTATCTGGCCACAGTAATGCGATAATGTGAGGTACCCAGATCATCAAGTGGATTGCTTCCAAGAAATGGTTGCTCGCATGTAATTAATGCAATCAGCAGTTCTTTCATTCATTTAGAGAATACTTACTTATTGCATACTGAGTGTCAGAGTCTGTATTAGGAAAGTATGTCAAGAGGAGAAGAGAAATAAGACTTGTGGAAAAAACTTGGTACTTGTATGTAAAAGCCCAAATTAGAATTATCACCTTGACAAATTATTTAATTCTTCTGGAACTCAGTTTTCTCAGCTGCCAAATGAGATTGAAAATAATATCAATGTCACCAGGTTATTTTCTAATATTACATAAAATGATGATGCTCAAAGACTACCTGGATTCTTATAAGCCCTCAACAAAGTCTGGTATTTTTCATGATGTGTCCTGGACACTTACCACCCAAAAGACAAATTAAAAACCAAACAAAGCACCACATGGCACAAAGTGAAAAGAAATCTGTGTTCTTGGAAAAGACAAGTAAAACTACACAAATGATTTTTAAAACTCCATCCATAAACATTGATCTGGACACTTAAGTGGTTTGCAGTCAACCAATATTGACTGATCCCCAGTCTTATTCCTTCCTGTAGGGGCATCAGAACTTCTCTTTTAGAGCTATCCAATCTTTAATGAGGAGGACTGTCAGTTTCCTTAGTCCTGATTTTGTTAATTTTCAATTGATAGACAAGAAGTGAGAGAGACAATAGCTGCCTTGAAACATTCTTCTAGAATTATGGGGGGCTGATCCAGCATTACTCCCTCCAAAGTATAGCAGAGTACATCTTCAGACCTTGTGGCTTCTCTAGCATGGGTGAAATGTAGGACTTCTCAAGGAGCAGAATGCCAAGATTTGCATCCATTCATCATTTAGTCATTTCTGTGATTTTATGACGTAACAACTTATGGACTAAAAGCTGCTTTTCAGTGAAGAATCCTCAATGTAAAACCCTATGAAGAGCCTGAATTTTTTATGTGTGTGTAATTAAAATAGTTTCATTTTATTTTTTAAAAAAGTTTGTCACAAACATTAATTTTGGAAAAATTACCTCATGCCACTCTGTTGCTAACATTCACCTCTTCTGTTTCTTGTCTTTCTCTTTTCTTAAACAGAATGCTACAACATTTCATGTCACTGTCCAAGATGATAATAACATCATTGTTTCTCTAGAAGCTTCAGATGTCACAAATCCTTCATCTGTCTATGTTGTGAAGATAACTGGAGAATCAAAAAATTACTTCTTTGAATTTGAGGAATTCAACAGTACCTTGCCTCCTCCTGTTATCTTTAAGGCCAGTTATCATGGCCTTTATTATATTATCACTCTGGTAGTGGTAAATGGTAATGTGGTCTCCAAGCCGACCAGATCAATCACTGTGTTAACAAGTAAGTGTTATCTTGCTCTCTGTGCTGCTTCTTGGGGGACATACTTATGGGACTTTATTGACTGAGTCCATGAGAATGGCAAGACCAACTGCTCTCAAGTTAAATTACATAGATTCAGAATTCCGCTTCACATGAGAAATACAAAACATGATGTTTTACTATAGCTTTTTACTAACCAAACATGAGTTTTAAACCAAAGACTGTCAATCTCAGTAAGCGAATATGTTTTGAGATTGGATGACAATTTCAGATTCATGAGTGGACAGTCTAATTTTCTGTGATACAGCTTAATGGATTGGTCATAACTAAATGTAGTCTTACATTAAGCAATTTGGGTTTTGAGAAAATGAGTTTACAATTGTTTAGCTTATTCAAATGCAATTATTATGTTTTTAGCTGAGAGAAAAAGATCATCATCCTTTATTTCCCATCTCACTCTCTAATAGCCTTAGCTTCTGCCTGAGAAAGATGCCAAGAAAAAAAAAAAAGTGACATTTTAGCTTTCAGAAGTTCAGGTCTTGAAGAGTTAATGCTGCGTTAGTGAAATACCTCACTTGGGTAATACACTGCTCTGCCATAATGGCAACCTAGGTTCGAACCTATCCCCCATCACATTGAAGGGAGTTTTGGTGCTGTGGCCTCTCTCTGTGTCTGAGTGTCTATTTCTCACTACAAACAGACAAAGTAATCACCATGGACAAAGACATGGGTTCAAGGCCCTAGCATCACGTGGGAGCTCTATGAATGGCGAGTGCCATGGTGTCTCTCATTCTGTGTTTCCTTATCTCTCTCTCTCTGTGTGCATCTGTGTCTTAAATGGAAAAAAAAAAAAACTTAAGTCCTCTGGGAACAGTGTAATCTCATATCCATGGCAAAGTTCAGATAACTATAAAATAGTTAGTGCTGACTTTAGGAATCTTCTAGGAATGCTTTACTGTGTGTTGTTTTCACTTTATTCTCTGTCTTTAATACTTATTCTCAAAGAAATTTTGACTCCACTGTTTACACTGAATTATGAAAAAAAGTGTCATCTACAAGATGATAGATTTTATCACGAGAGCAACTTAATGTATAAGCAAAGTTCTTTTTGTTCATTGTTCTTCACTATAAAATTTCCAGTGACTGCAACTTCTTAGACCCCCAACTGTATATGATCACTCTGGCTAGAATTAAGGAAAAGGACATAGTGACCTTTTTAGATAAAAGTTAAGAGAAATACTTTTAAAAACAAGAAGCCAGAATCAACATAGAGGATACATTTTTTAAGATGTCAAAAATTAATTAATATTTTCCCTGGCAGAGTCCCAAGTATTGTTAAGTTTTGAGTTTTTAAAACTAGGAATGGCATAGACCCAAGACTTTCAAGGTTTATGGATATAATGAACTAAATTAGGACCTAGGTGAATTAAAGAGCTCACTTGGTAAAATGGGAGTCTTGAACAAGTTCCAGGAAAAAAAAGGTGAATTAGGAGTATTTAATAGATTGAGCCAGCCAATCTGGTTATAGAAGGACTATGATAAAAACTTGAAATCAAAAGCTTTCTCTTACTCATCTTCATAATTTCATAAGTGTCTTGCATGAGCTGTAGACTTAATAGCTGATCAATAAATAATAATTCAGTTTAGTTGAGCAAGAAACAGGAGAAAGAACCAAAAGGAAGAGAGAGACACCAAGACAAAATGCAAAATAAAACTAACAAATGGTGATGAGCCAGTGTTTATTAGCATCCACTCCACCACTCCTGATCACAGCTGGAGGAATCAGACCTCTAGCTAATGGTTAAAGAAGAAATTTGTTTAAGTGCTAAAGATTTTCTGGAATACCTCCTTAATGCATGTGCATTGAGCTGCAAAACTTTTCTTCAAAAACATCCACAGTATGTTCTGTATACTTCCATGATTCTTCTTTGACATGCAGGATTATAAATGTGTTGTCAAATAGCCAACTATGTAGTGACTTGGAGATATTTATTATGGATTTCCAGGCAACTCCTGTTGTGGTCAGACCATTTCACATTGTTGTGTAATTCCAGTAGGTTGCTGAAGTTTGTCTTAAGGCCCAAAGTTTGCCTTTTCTTGTATATATATATATATATATATATATATATATATATATATATATATATATATATATATATATATATATATATATACCTGCAGACCTGCTTCACGGCCTGTGAAGCAACTCCCCTGTAGGTGGGGAGCTGGGGACTCAAACTGGGATCCTTACGCCAGTCCTTGCGTTTCGTACTACATGCACTTAATCTGCTGCGCTCCCACCTGACTCCCATTTTTCTTGTTTTTCATTCCGTGAATACTTGGCGGAATTTTATAAATATCAAGAGGTCAAGTTAGTTGCTCAACTTTTCATTACCTCTTACCTGTCTACTCCTTCTAACAATGGCTGATAATGTAAAAGACTAGATTTGTCAATTTCTCCTGTCATTTCTTTGACTTTATCTTGATGTTGAAAGGTGCCAAGTCTCTGGGGTTGGTGTGTTCTTGATGAGCTGTTCTTAAACACAGTGTCATCTACCCTACGTAATGTATTTTGTGCTTGGAGTCTATTTGGTCTAGCATTGCTATCAATATTTCAGCTTTCTATTGTTCTTTATTTTCGTGGTATACTTGTTTAGTATTTTATTTTCAACATACCCATGTTTTTATATATTTATCTTAAATTTACTGTGTATTTATTTAAATATGCTTCTTGCCAATTGTATAGATGTAGAGGATGCTTTTTTTTCAACCTAAAATTGAAAACTCAACCTAAAATCTGCCTTTTAGCTGGAGTGTAGTAAAGATGGAATATTAACTACATATGTAATATAAAATTTTCTAATAGGTATGTTAAAAAAACTCTCCAAAAAGGTGAAATTAACTTTAATAATATGGTGTATTTCACCCACTACATGCAAAATATTATTTCTGTATATTTGAGTGTAAACATATATACATTTTACTTTTAGTCATAATGAATTAAACTAAAGTAAAATTTAGAATTCAGTTTCTCTGTTTTTAAATACATAACAGACATATGTAGCGAGTGGCTACCGGTTTTGACAATGTAACTTAGCTATATTTAATGCAGTTATTCATATGGGTAAATTTAAATCTACTCCATTGCTAGGCTACTAGCATATATTTGTATGTTTGCTAGAGGAGGGCTTTGAGATAGTCTGGCCACTTACTGAACTGGGTTTAAAATGTTAGTTACCTTCAGATTATCACATTTCTTATCTTTATTGGGATTCTGTCAGCAGCAGTAGAGAAGTATTAAAACTTAGTAGTTATTATTTAATGGTAAATCAGAAGACTTTATGGTAGCAGAGGTATAGTTCTGTTGCCAGAGAACCTGGCTGGGTTCTAAGGAGGGGCCTCTAGGCCAGTATTTTCCCTGAAAAGATTTGGTCAAGGTGCCTTACTGAAAGAATTACAGGGGACTCTGTGATCAGTTATGCAAAAATTCAAACTTCATTATTACTAATATGTGAGGTAAAAAAAAAAGTCATACAAAAGTGATATTAAGGTGCAGGGACAGCTCATGGGGAAAAGGAACCCCTGATTATGTATTTTACCTTTTCTTAAATTCTCAAATCTATGTCACACCTGGGCTAGCTTCCTGTTTGTCCCCTGAAATCACTTGTCTTTTCTGTTGGGTTATAGCTTCCCAGGTATGGTTACTTTACTAAAACCTCTCCCACTCTGATCATGGTATTTCTTTTTGTGATCTCCAAAGATGGTTCCACACCTTGGTGCTATCATTAAGTTCTGCCCCACTGGTACAGGGTAGCATGTGATAACATGAAATAAAGTGACCATATCTCAGCTATTTAGGGTTCCAGGCTGCCTGTCCTTCAGAATTATCCCTAACACTCCCACACCACTCCCCCACCAAAGTTCTGTGCCCTTAGGACCCCCCAACAATAACCACCATAGTTCTCCCCGGATCTTAGAGACAGGTTGATTTTTTTTTCCAAGTTTATGTGTTTCAGTTCTTTATGCTCTGCATATAAGTGAAACCATCCAGCAGTTTTCCTTCACTTTTGGTAGAGATCTCTCTCATTTTTTTGCCTCTGGGGTTATCACTGGGGCTCTGTGCCTGCACTACGAGTCTGCTGCTCCTGGTGGCCATTTTTTGTTTCTGTTTTATTGGCAAGAACAGAGAAAAAATGAGAGGGAAAGGGAAGATAGAGAAGGGGAGAGAAAGATAGACACCAGCAGACCTGCTTAATCACCTGTGAAGCACCCCCCCCCCGCGCTGGTGGGGAACCTGGGGGCTCAAACCAGCATCCTTGCACAAGCCTTTGCACTTTGTACTATGTGCACGCTTAACCTAGTGTGCCACCACCCAGCCCCCAAGATAAATCTCAATGCTCCCATTGTTTTGGGGGAGAGGGGGGCCAACCAATGCTTGTTTCCTCAATATTTAAATTTTTTTTCAAGCATTATCTCAACAAAGAATTGAGAAGAGAGCATGATTTGGGGGAATTTTAAATTTTATTTGGAAAAACTGAGAGCATGTTAGGACGAGAGAGAGAGAGAAAGAGAGAGAGATGTTAGGACATGAGAGAGAGAAACCAGATGGAGAGAAGGAAGGAGAGAGAGAGAGAGATTAATACTCACATGATGATCTGAACAGAGAGATCCAGAGAAGCTCACAGGTCTAGCTTTTAACACCTAAGCCCAGCCTCGGCCTCCACCTTTCCAAGCCACACCTGTCACTGCTCCTATTTTCTGGGGGGTACCTTCCAGGTACTTCGTGTCCCTCAGCACCACTCTAACTCAGAATCAGCAGGCCCTGAATATCTGCATTTCTCTATTTCTCCATTTCTCCCCCTTAGTAGTAGATGCTGTTGCCTTTCAGTTGGTTGAGACAGGAAAGGTTCTTGTCTTTCCCAGACCAGTTTCAAGCTTAGGCAGCCCCTCTGATACAAAGTGGCACATGGGACTTTCAGAGCCTTCCTGGTCTTTGTTTTTCACTGACAGGCTAATTCTGTTTGTTTTTTTTTTTTAATTTTATTTATAAAAAGGAAACACTGACAAAACCATAGGATAAGAGGGGTACAACTCCACATAATTCCCACCACCAGAACTCTGTATCCCACCCATCCCCTCCCCTAATAGCTTTCCTATTCTTTAACCCTCTGGGAGTATGGACCCAAGGTCATTGTGGGATGCAGAAGGTGGAAGGTCTGGCTTTTGTAATTGCTTCCCTGCTGAACATGGGCTAATTCTGTTTTTAATCAATGCAAAGTCTGGGATGGTAGAGTCTTCTGCTTCTTTACTTTATTTGGTCTCAGTGCATAATCATGGATCCAGAAGTGTTTTCTACCCCTCCAGCAGGCACAGACATCTTTTACTTCTTCCAGCCCCTCTGGAGGGGAGGGAAGAACAGGGAGAGAAAGATAGTTCTGCCCCTCCCCAGTGCATTAAGGCTTCTACTTTGTGTATAAGAAAAGTTCAGAGGTCGAGTGGTAGTGCAGCGGGTTAAGCGCATATGATGCAAAGCACAAGGACCAGAGTAAGGATCTGGGTTCAAATCCCTTGCTCCCAACCTGCAGGAGAGTCACTTCACAAGCAGTGAAGCAGGCCTGCAGGTATCTATCTTTCTATCCCCTCTCTATCTTTCCCTCCTTTCTCCATTTCTCTCTGTCCTATCCAACAGCAACAACAATGGGAAAAAAAAAAAAAAAAAAAGGCCTCCAGGAGCAGTGAATCCATAGTGCAGGTAACCCTGGAGGCAAAAAGAAAAAAAAAAAAAAGGAAGAAAAAGATAGAATAATAATATATCCTCAAGAGACAGCCCCAAATTTCCAGGCCCTCTGACTTTTAAAGTGGGTTTTGAGAGCTGAAGTGGACCCTAGGGAATTCACTTTTGCCCTTCTAGGCTGGCTGCAGGGGGAGGGGCAGCTTGCTAATGTCCTCCCAGCACCCTCCAGGAGTCTTGCCCTAGGCAGGTCCCTAATATCCCCACCTACTGATTCTCCAGTTCAGCTACTCACAGCCTTTCTGCACTAATTAAAATCTGAGCTGCTTCTTCTTCTTCTGCCACACTCTGCTACTTACTGTCTCCCATGTCAACATGAGGGCCTTGTCACCTTTGAGAGATTTAATTTGTTCGGTGTTTGTCTTGCAGTCTCATGTCTGGGAAAAACTCTTGAAAAGTTACAACTGCCTTGATTATTAAACTTTTTTTTTCTTGTGTTTGGCTACTAGGAGGAAGGGAGAGAGGGATTTTGACTTGCTGTTTTTCTACATACTAAGTGAGTAAGGAATCTTACATTGATTTCTAAAGAGTACATTTAAATTATGATGGCTTTTGTGTCTTTGATACCAATTTAATAAATAATAACACCATCACAGATTTTGAAAGTGGCATTGGTTGAGAATATAAGAACAAGGGCCAGACGGTGGCACACCTATTGAGCACACACATTATAGTGCACAAGGACCTAGGTTCAAGCCCCTAGTCCCCACCTGCATGGGAAAAGCTTCACAACAGGTGAAGCAGGGCTGCAGGTGTGTGTGTGTGTGTGTGTGTGTGTGTGGTGTGTGTGTGTGTGTGTGTGTGTGTGTGTAAGACCCCTTCCCCTCTCAATTTCTCTCTGTACCTATCCAATAATAAAGAAGAAAAAATATTTTTAAAAAGAATATAAGAACTGTAGATTAATGCTCAAATATTTTGTAACAGTAGGCAATCAGTGATATGTTGGCTCCAGCTCTCTTAAAAGAAAGCAGGTTGAAGCCCACAATGACCAAGATTACTTTTGAACTGTTATAGTGGGTATTTTGCCAGTTAATGCTGCTTCTTGCCATCTTTTATCTTTCCAATGGAAAACTGTTTTATATAATTCAGAAAGTTTCTGTGGTATTTGCTCAGATCTGACACATTGCTCTTGAGAATCAAAGGGCACATTTGTTGGAGTCATTTATTGTGTGCTAGTTGCTGGTACTGATGAGCTAAGCGGTGACCAAGCAACTAGCTCTATGTCTGTCCTTTGATATTTTTCTATTATTCTCAGTGGATACTCTCAAAGAACGCTGAGAAATGTAGGGAAGAAAAAGTTCAGCACAAACAGGTTGCCTGGTCAGTTCACAGTGTCTGTAGAAAATTTCACTTGGAGAGTGGGCTGCTTCATCCTGCACATAAGCCAGGTTCAAGACCCCCCACTACAGTAAAGAAAGCTTTGTTGCTGTGGTTTTTTCTGTCTCCTACCTGTCTGAAGAAGTCAGCCTGGTTAGGTGAAGCCCCAATGACAAAGGGAGAAAGAGAGGGGGAGAGAGAATGAGAGAAGAGGGAGAGGGAAAGGGAAAGGAAAGAAAAGGAGGAGAAGAGGAGAGGGGAAGAGAGGGAAAAAAAGGGGGAGGAGAGGAGAAGGGAAGTGAGGAAAGAAAGGAAGAGAAAGATGTTTCACTAGCCCTTTGGCTCTGACCTAAGGGTTAAGCTGATTGAGAACCTTCAATTTGTTACACACATGACAAAGAATAGTTTCTTTTTTTTTTAAATTTATTTTTATTTATTTATTCCCTTTTGTTGCCCTTGTTGTTTTATTGTTGTAGTTATTATTGATGTCATTGTTGTTAGATAGGACAGAGAGAAATGGAGAGAGATGGGGAAGACAGAGAGGGGGAGAGAAAGACAGACACCTGCAGACCTGCTTCACTGCCTGTGAAGGGACCTGCCTGCAGGTGGGGAGCTGGGGGCTCAAACCGGGATCCTGACGCCGGTCCTTGAGCTTAGCGCCACCTGCGCTTAACCCGCTGCGCTACAGCCCGACTCCCAAAGAATAGTTTCTTAATAACTAAAATGATTCTTGAGCACAGTTGCTTAGAAACTAGACACTTATCTACATATAGGTATCTTCTGTATTAGAGTACCTCTTAGAGAGAGTGGCTGTAGACATTGAATGAAGACTCTTTTTGCCTTCTTCTGGCCAG